>NC_063048.1:13367153-13654653 GCF_018812025.1 Megalobrama amblycephala | reverse complement strand
ATTCCATCAGGTGAGGCTGGTGTGTGTTACCCGAGGGGATCCAGAGTCCCTCTGAATGTTTCAGATGTCTGATATCTTTTTGTGGGGTTCCCAAGGAAACTCTGGGAGGAAGATATTCATGTAATCCTGCCCGTCACAATGCTCCAGGTAAAGAAAACACTGCTTACCTCACTTATCAGACCATAAGAGTGACCAGAAGTCGCTCTTCCAATCCGTCTCCGCATATTTTCGTAGTGTATGCTGTAAGGAATGTTTTTTGTTTGTTTGTTATATATGTATATAGTAGTGCTGTCAAATCGATTAATCGCAATTAATCACATCTAACATAAAAGTTTGTGTTTACCTAATGTGTTTGTATTTATTATTACATTTATAAATACACTGGGTAATGTGTTAGGAACTAAAGGATGCCACATTGTTTGATAGAAATGAAAATTATCAACCTACAGAGGACTGAATTCAAAGACACTCCGAAAATCAAAATGAAAAAATGATGCAACAGGCTAGTCCATTTTGCTGAAATTTCATTGCAGTAACTCAAAATGAGACGACGGATGGTGTCCTGGGGTATTTCCTCCCGGATCTGGACCAGGGCATCACTGAGCTCCTGGACAGTCTGAGGTGCAACCTGGCGGCGTTGGATGGAGCAAAACATATTGTCCCAGAGGTGTTCTATTGGATTTAGGTCAGGCGAGCGTGGGGGCTATTCAATGCTATCAATTCCTTCTTCCTCCAGGAACTGCCTGCATACTCTCGCCACATGAGTCCGGGTATTGTAGTGCACCAGGAGGAACCCGGGACCCAATGCACCAGCGTAGGGTCTGACAATGGGTCCAAGGATTTCCTAATGGAAGTCAGGGTGCCATTGTCTAGCTTGTAGAGGTCTACGCACCCCTCCATGGATTTGCCTCCCAAGACCATCACTGACCCACCAAAGCGGTCATACTGAACGATGTTACAGGCAGCATAACGTTCTCCATGGTTTCTCTAGACTCTAGACCCTTTCACTTCTGTCACTTCTGTCACGTGCTCAGGGTGAACCTGCTCTCATCTGGGAAAAACACCTGACAATTCTGGTCTTCAATGGCAAATGCCATTCGAGCTCCACGGTGCCAGGCAGTGAGCACAGGGTCCACTAGAGGACTTCAGGCCCTCAGGCCACCTTCATGAAGTCTGTTTCTGATTGTTTGGTCAGAGACATTCACACCAGCGGCCTGCTGGAAGTCATTTTGTAGGGTTCTGGCAATGCTCATCCTGTTCCTCCTTGCACAAAGAAGCAGATACCGGTCCTGCTGATGAGTTAAGGACCTTCTACGGCCCTGTCCAGCTCTCCTAGAGTAACTGCCTGTCTCCTGGAATCTCTTCAATGCTCTTGAGACTGTGCTGGGAGACACAGCAAACCTTCTGGCAATGGCACGTATCGATGTGCCATCCTGGAGGAGTTGGACTGCCTGTGTAACCTCTGTAGGGTCCAGGTATCGCCTCATGCTACCAGTAGTGACACTGACCCTAGCCAAATGCAAAACTAGTGAAAAACAGTCAGAAAAGATGAGAAGGTAAAAATGTCAGTGGCCTCCACCTGTAAATCCATTCCTGTTTTGGGGGTCGTCTCATTTTTGCCGATCTAGTGCACCTTTTGTTAATTTCATTAACACCAAAGCAGCTGAAACTGATTAACAACCCCCTCTGCTACTTAACTGACCAGATCAATGTCCCAGGAGTTTAACTGACTTGACGCTATTATCTGATGTTCCTTTAAGCAGCAAATTAGCTGCAGCTCAACATTCAAACAAACACCGGTGTTACTTGTTGTAGTGTGCAGCACATGTTCAGAACCCCTCCACCTCCCCAGCTCCACCTGTATAGATCTGCCACGGGGTAAAAGCTGCATGTCTTACATGCTCACAGTGATTGTATTGGCTGTAGTAAGTCTCTTGCTTTACAGCTGCAGCAGTGTAGCAGAACTATTCCGCCAAGACCAAATACATTAACATAACCATAAACATACCCATCTCCATTACCATACCATCTCTCTAAAGTTGTCATGATAGAAATATAATATATATATATATATATATATATATATAAACACAACACACACACATGATGTAAACAAAAACTTTTGTTAGATGTGATTAAGCCTGAGCACTGTTCATACAGACAGAACTTTCTATATCTGTTGCGTTATTTGTTCTTACGAACATGATAAGAAGGGCTACAATTACATCATCTCAGGCAGAAGGCCTCGCCAATGTCTGGATATAGTTCATGGAAGGCAGGAAAAATAGATGAAGAGAAGGGATAAAAAAAGACCAAAGAGAGTGGAAAGAAGTGTGCATGACCAAAGAACAATAAATCCAGTGGGCATGTATGCTGCTCCTCAGCGTTCTCTGGCTGCAGTGGGAAATGAGTTCATTTAATACTGTGAAATTCCATTAGAAGAGAACATGGCGATTTTGTACAGCAAGCACGCAGTTTGCAGGCCCTCTTAGACGCTCATAATTTTCCCATAAGACCGACTCTGATGAAACGGCCAAAACATATTTATTCAGAGAATAAATCTCTGTAATCGCAAAAAAAATGGCTTTACTGTTGCTTTGGAAACAGACCAGAAGTGAATGACCTTATTGCGTGTGTACGTATTCACCTCCTGTTTAAATGTGAAAGGTTCAAACCAATTTTCTAGCATTTAGCAGTGAAACAAATATTAGGGCAGTGAAAACAATATTAGAAGTTCAGCACCTTTCTGACACTGTTAAATATGATATTGTGCAAGTTCAAAAATTCAGGGCATTTCTGATTATTATCCATTTTATGCTTTATTCAGCCTGCTGAATTGCTGTCAGTTGTTGATATATGACATTTGTGCGTATTCACGATACATCCACTGTATCCTATATCTATAGCAATGATATTCATATATCGATAATTAGCAAAAAATTGCCTAAAGAACACGAGCGAGCGGCACAACATGACAATCGTTAGCAGGTGCTGGTCTCGTCAGGCCTCTTCTCATTCCTGCATTGATCGTCTGGTGTAATTAAAGAAGAGCTTGCTTATGCAAAGCCCTGTAAACGAAGCACACAATCATTAATTAGGCTTAGATGGAAACACATTGTCTGCGAGTTGCTCTTGAGATTTGTCCACCGATAACAAAAGTGCAGTTAGTCTTGAGGCAAGTCAGACCACTCTTAGTTAACTGCCACTCTGCCTCGCAAGGATCAATACTAATCTTACTGATTCAGGCTAAGCTCAGACCGTTTCAATAAACAGGCAGCGAAGAATTGTGCCCTGCTTCAAAAACATGCCAATGTTGTCTTATGTAAGAGAATTTGTGCTCTCTTGAGGGAAAAGCACTTTTCCACTGGTTTAGCCAGTAGAAATATAATTTTAATTCATCTTCAGATATACACTGTTTTTATGAGAAAGCTTAGAGATGAT
The DNA here is from genome assembly GCF_018812025.1 of Megalobrama amblycephala. Taxonomy (NCBI): domain Eukaryota; kingdom Metazoa; phylum Chordata; class Actinopteri; order Cypriniformes; family Xenocyprididae; genus Megalobrama; species Megalobrama amblycephala. Next base: position 13,651,212 of record NC_063048.1, on the reverse strand, counting down.
GTAGAAAAATGGAGAGCTTGGTTTGGGTTTGCTGGCTGAAGAATTAAGATCTAAAATGTAGTCATTTTAATTCAAACTGAAATTATTTTAGAGATAAGTCACAGTGGCATTCAGAATCGATGCCTACAGAATTGAACCTACTTACGGAGTGATTTTAATGTTGTTATTAAAGGGACAAATCACCCAGAAATTAAAGTTGTGTCATAGTTCATTCACCTTCATGTCAATCCAGACTCTGGCACGTAGCACACAAGTCTTATGAACTTCTTGTAAGAAACTTTACTAATATTAAAAGTAGGGTAGGCAATTTCAGAGCAGCTGGCAATAGCAAGCTAGCTTCGAAAACATAAGATCCCACCCTCTCTTCACGCCTCCTCCAAAACATATGAACAGATATGTCGCGCACACCCAGAGCAGATTCAGCAGTATAAGAGTGTTAAATTACCCCATGTCTCAAAGCACATAACGTTACAATAATAATGAACGTATTCAACTTATGGAACTGTTGTACCACCTGACTGCTGCAGATTAATTTTGGCGTTGATAGTAGGGCTGCACGATTAATCGCATGCTATTCTCACGCGCATTTCGTCAGTAAAGCCGGTTCCCTGATTACCGCTAAATCGCCATCACCTGTTTTTAAACGGAGCGCCTTTTAATAGACGGAGCCGTAGTTCACGGACAAGCCACGCAATATCGCGTTCATTATCGCAGGCGATTCATCTGCGATATGAACGCGATATTGCGTGGCTTTTCAGTGACCTACGGCTCTGTCTATTAAATGCCGCTTCATTTGAAAGCAGGTGATGGCGATTTAGCGGTAATCAGGGAACCGGCTTTACTGACGAAATGCGCGTGAGAATAGCATGCGATTAATCGTGCAGCCCTAGTTGATAGTGTTGACATAAAAACGCATAAATCTGAGTTTGAGAACATGAATGGCTCCGGGTTGAACATCACGGGTTGCCGTCTCTAAATTATGGTTACGACATGGCATGAAAGCAGCATAAGCTTGTTGTTTTGGTTCAGGGGGAACTGTTTGTTTGCTGTTTGTTTGCGGCGCTCTGTAACTGTGGCCCTGTTTACACCTGGTATTAAAGGGATAGTTCACCCAAAAATGAAAATTTTATGTTTATCTGCTTACCCCCAGGGCATCCAAGATGTAGGTGACTTTGTTTCTTCAGTAGAACACAAATGATGATTTTTAACTCCAACCGTTGCAGTCTGTCATTCGTGTAATGCATGTCAATGGCAACGCAATCTATAAGAGTAAAAAAAAACATGCACAGACAAATCCAAATTAAACCCTGCGGCTCGTGACGACACACTGATGTCCTAAGACACGAAACGATCGGTTTGTGTGAGAAACCGAACAGTATTTATATAACTTTTTACCTCTAAAACACCCCTATGTCCAACTGCCCTGCACATCCGGTTAGTGAGGTCTGTTCTCGCACAAACCGATCATTTTGTGTCTTAGGACATCAATATGTCGTCACGAGCCGTAGGGTTTAATTTGGATTTGTCTGTGCATTTTTTTTTTTTTTTTGACTCTTATATATGATGTTGCCATTGACATGCATTATACGACTGACAGACCGCAGCGATTGGAGTTAAAAATCATCATTTGTGTTCTATTGAAGAAAAAAAAAGTCACCTGTATCTTGGATGCCCTGGGGGTAAGCAGATAAACATAAAATTTTAATTTTTGGGTGAACTATCCCTTTAAGATGCGTTTTGGATGATCGGATGTTTCGGGTCACAAGTTGACAACGCTAAATACAGGTGTAAATGGGGTGCAAAACGTTTTGAGCTTGTCCACTTTCGACCACTTCCAGAGATAGTTGAAAACACATTCGACTGGATTGCTTTCGTAGTGTAGACGCTCATGTGGTCGAATGCGTTCAAACAGCACCAAAGACCATCTACTTTTCTCCTAAGGACTTAATGCGTAAACATTATGGGAAGACGGGATTTAAACTTTGTTGACTGAAGACCCAGTTTTGTTTTGAAGACAAAAAATGTACCAAGCACAATGTTCTCTCAGCATTCCTGATTTCTAACACACACTCACAGCGTTCGCCGTGGTCTTGCGGCTGTCAGAACAGAAACGAAAGTTGCTGTTCTCAGTGTTTTTCCATCATCTCAGAGTGTGTTCATATGTAAATTGCATGAGTTTATTTTGTCCATTAGATCAAAAGATCTGAAAATCCCATACATTTACCCACCCATAGACCCTCCCCTCAAAGAAATCAGGACAGAAGTGGTTGAAAATGGACAAAAGAGACAGTCATTGATCTCTGTCTTACTTTGCTTTATTGCTCCAGAGAGTCGAGTGAGATGGCAAAGACAATGAACACAATATTATTTATTTTGAAACTCAGAGAAATCACTCTAGAGTAAACACCAGGGGCCCGTTTCAGAAAGGAGGTTAAGTGAAAACTCTGAGTATGTTAACCCTGAAATGAGGGAAACTCTGGGTTTTCCGTTTCAGAATGGGAGGTATGTCAAACCCGAGAAAGCAGGTTAAGTCAAGCCTGTTTCTGAAAGAGAGGTAACTTATACTCAGAGTCAGTTACCATGGTAACTTACTCTGTAAACTTAACCTGGACAGGAGCAGGTTTTCTTCAGTAATCCCAGAGTTTCCTTCGGTCTCCTCCCCCTTTTTAAAGTACTAGTGATGTTTAAATAGTTCATTCATTCGTTCATGCTGCAAAAATGCTTTTCATACCGAGTATTTTTTGTCCTATTTCAAGTACAAATATCTAAAAATTCTTAAATCAAGATGGATTTTGCATATAAGAAAATGATATAAGATATTTTGTCTTGTTTCCTGGGGGGATCTAAATTAAGAGCATTTAGTAAAATTATCAATATCTGCCAGTGTGGTAATAAAAATAATCTTAATGCAAACGAAAAACAAGATTATTCGGAGTGTCTATCACTAGGTGCAAATTTACAGTAGCTCCGCCCACAAATGTCAGACCAGGTTAAAATTGACACACGTTCTTGTGGCTTCAGTGGTGTAGACGGTAATGCCTTAGGTGCGGAGAATTAACTTGTGATGCGAATGACTGGGTTTGAATCCGCCTTCTGCCGAGCTCGCTATTCTCCCTTTTCCCATTACATATCTCATCAGAAAGGCATTTATTTTCAATAAAAATGAAGAAAATGTTCTAAAAGTTAAGTAAATTGCCTAACGAGTGTTTAATAATGATAAAATAATTTACCCTCTGTTATTATTGCATCCTGTTAAATTATTTTTTTCTTCTTCATTTTTTGCATGTGGGATAACATGAAAATGAATATTAGTTCAATAACTTACCATTCTACCAGTTTTCACCTTTGATATTTTAACAGTGATAAGAATTAAACTTGCATTGACTCAGAATTATGCGGACGTCCTTTTGTCACGTGCTGTTGCCATGGTGAATCATAATATCAGAGCTCCATTGATGATGGCTTTTCATAGTCGTGGTGCACGTGCTTAACTCAGAGTCAACCTACTCAGAGTCGATTGAACTCAATTCAGCTTTTCTGAAACTGAAAACTCAGAGTTCCCCATTTCAGGGTAAGTCAACTCGGAGTTCAAGTTTTAACTCAGAGTTGGTTGAACCTCCTTATTGAAACGGGCCCCAGGTGTAAACGGGAATGTGTCTCCCTCACCTACTTGTGATCTGACTGACCAAAACGCATGTTAATACCAGGTGTAAACAGGACCTGCAGTGTCTAAAACTCTGCATAGCCTTAATTACAGTTGTATAACATGCTGATGACGTGTGATGTCTGTGTGAACAGGGTGCGGGGAGGTATGGAAAAACATATGTTGACAGGCAGGTAGGACATCGTATCATCATTGCATTCGGACCGACCACTTCTATTATTGATTGCTATCGGGATGTGAAGAGAGTTTCAACCAGATTAAAAAAAAAGTGTTTATGAAAAAAATTGCCTACCCTACCTTTAAGTTTTAATTGTACTTTTGATAGCACCCAGCTCTTCTCTATAATGTGTTCAGACAGGAATTCAGGATTTGGAATGACATGGGTAAATGATGAGCAAATATTAATTTTTGGCTGAACTACCCCTTTAACAGTAGTAAAAAAAAAAAAAAAAAATCCAAAAGCTCAGATCCTGTTCTTAGTGTTGATCAAAAATTCTGGGAATTTTGTCATGTGCACCACATGTAACTACTACTTTTGAGTGTGAGAGTGGGTTTGTTGTAACTGTAAAGCATCACAGCTGCTTTAATTCACCGAAATGTGTTAATCCACAGGGAAAAGTGTAGTTTTCAGAGTCACGTCAATATCTCTATGGTACGATTAAAGTCGAACAATGATTCACACCTTTGTAAAAGCTCTCACTTCACACCTTTATGCTGACAGCATGACTGCTTTCGGCCTACGTTTACTGTATGTTTGCAAGTCAGTCTTTTGGGAGTTGTTATCGTAAAACACGGTGGGTCTCAAATAACTTCAAGGCTATTACTGAATGAATAAAACTCCTGAATCTACTTATGTCACTGGGGGGTCACAAAAGATAAAAAAAAAAACAACAACTTTAAAACGTTCCTTAGATAATGTTCAGGAGTGCTAAATGTTCAGATACATATAGATTAAAGATAAACAAATATTTTTGAGGATTCAGAGGGCTGTTTTGAGTGTTTTGAGAATTCAAAGTGCTTTTGAAGAGTTTTACAATGATTTCAAATAGTCAAAGTACTCAAATGGGCATGGTTTTCAATCATTTCTTCCAAAGTACAGAGTGCAGTCATCCTTTATAAAAGAGGCAGCATGGAGAGTATGCATAATCAATATATATATATAGACAAAACCAAGCAATGATGAGCGATGGAGGAAGACGAGAGGAAAATGATCCCTCATTGATCTCTGTCTTACTATGCTTTATTGCTCCAGAGAGTCGAGTGAGATGGCAAAGACAATGAACACAATATTATTTATTTTGAAACTCAGAGAAGTGGATCGTGTCTGCGGTTCTCTCCAGCAGTTGGACATTGATTAACTCACATCCCTATTTTACCCAGACGCCCATTATGAGCTAGATTCAGTCATGCTTCGAACCTGACATTTCATTTAACTCGTCCCTACAGTCCCATCATGCATTGTTGAAATAATGTTTCTTTTATTAGTTAAAATAGATTTGCTTGTCTTTTTTGTTTACACTCGCATCCTATTCGTTTTTAAATGGGAGGTTCTGGAGGTAGGCTACTGACCCTGGAAGCACCAGGGGTAGAATTTCAGATGCTGGTCAGGTCAGATGTAGTTTTCATCAAGTTACAAACTGCTCAAGGTGATATCTTCAGCTTACAAGACCTTCATTGGCCTGTTTAACAGGCCTGTAAGTTTCACCTGTTCTCACTAGATGTGTAAACACATAAGACATATACTTTATATTTGACTAGAAATCCACTAGGGTGTATTGCTTTGCTTTCATTGAGGCATTGTAATATTGGTTTATGAATTAGTCCATTTCATATACTAGTAATACATTTAAAATATATTACCTTAATACAGTGATGTTTTTGCAGCTTGGGCTTTTTTTCTTTTTCATAAATTTGTGTATAAATCTTTTTTTTTTTTTTTTTAAATGGGCTTTCATTTTAGTCTTATTTTGGTCAGTGCAATTTGCTTCTCTCTCTCTCTTTCTCTCTCTCCATGTGATCTGGCAGTACTGAAGGCTTGCCACCTGAAGCCCACCTAACGTTCTGGCAAGGTACTTTTTGGAGTGCGTCTCAATCAGCCCTTGCATCGAGAATCAGTATTTTGTGTACACAAATTTGGCCACTGGTAAGGACCCTGACTCATGTAACGAATCTTTAGCGATATTACAAGCATTTAATAAATTAATGTGCGAAATATATGAATATAATAAATCATAAAGCCTTATGATTAATTATGATACATATATCAACCCAAGAGGGAATTATGCACATATATTGTGAATTAATTACAATGGATTATAATCAATTACATATATGATTAGTTCTAGTTTAATAGTTGTTTAGAGAAACTATCCTAGTTTGTCCAGCAAACCATTAGTTTCCTCATAGACTACTGTGAAAGAAATTTCATTCTCTGGCCACGAGAATAAATTCCTATTATAGCATCAAAGCGTAAAGCAGTGTTGCAGAAACGAAACGTAGAAGTGACAGCAAAGAATCAGTATCATTAAGTCATATGACTGTTATCGCATCTAAGATAGAGAAGCGGTACTTGCAGTTAGTTTGCATGCTGAATTTCGGTTCAGTGCTGCGGCAGTTCGTTGGCTTCTTCCGTTTCCGCGGGAAGATTTGAACTGAAGACTTGAAAGTTTGTTTCGCCGGAGATGGTCGTCCCGAAAGAAGATGAGCGCGTGATGGAAGCGTGGTCGCCTGAGACGTCCGGGAGAGATAGGAGAGATCAGAGTACATTTTTCTTCGAAGTACCATTAAAAATAGAATAATGCATTTTACAGTAATGTGACATACATTGTCGAATAAGGCATAAAGAGAGCTTTACAAAGAAACCAAACTTGTCAGGTGGCAAAAACATAAAAAGGAGATACAGTTTATACTCTGATTTTATTGTTTAGAATGACGCTAACGCAACTACAGTCATAACTAAGCTTAAACACTAGGGATACATACATGCACTTAACATACATGACGGGTGCACTTTGGCACAGTCATATTTTGAGAATAACTGTACATACAATCTCTAAGCATGTTTGTTTGTGTGTCTGTGTGTGGTGTGTGTATTGGGGTTTGGCTGGTCTGGAATTGGACGCTTGAACATTTTGAAGTCAGATGCTTCAGACGCGCGTCAAATTCGCTCTATTCGTGCTTCTAAACAAAGTGTGTTCAGACGCGAATTCGCGTCATGGGAGGGGCTTCCATCCCTTTCTGCACAGATCCTCTGAATAAACACATCATCTCATCAGTTGGAAACCATTAGCGGCAATTTAATAACTTGGTTATGCCGGCCTGCTTTTGCTAGCTAGCAGGTGGGCTATATCAATGGCTAAAATCATGCAAAGCGTTTTACAACTAACCAGATTGTCTGATTTCTTTGCTTATCCTCTTCCAGGCAAGGTCCTTTTTGTTCATGTCTCGACAAAAATATGATGACACATCATAGAGCTCAGGGTGGCCACACACAGCAACTAAAATTAGTAATTAATATTATCTATGTTCTGGTCTCCACCGGTGATCACGTCATAAACACGTTACTACCAAAGCTGAGTCCCTGATTGGTTAACGCGCTGTGAATTTTCGCCAAAGTTCAGATTTTTCAACTCTGGCGTCTAGGGCATCAGATGCTCAATTCGCGCGTCAGGCGCGTGAACGCTCAATTCGCGCGTCAGGCGCGTGAACGCTCAATTCGCGCCGTGCCATTCACGCGTCAACGGCCGATTCGCACCGCAGGACGTCTAGACACGCGTTTACATTGACTTAACATGTAAATCAGACGCCCAAGACACCCCAAACGCGTTCGGTGTGTGAACGCAGCATTAGACCGGCTGGAGCCAATTCGTGATTTACATGCACAGTTCAGCAGGCATTCTAAAAGCATTCTAAAAATTCCAAAGTTGGTTGGCGTTACAACAGGCGTTACACTCACTACACAATGGGACACTGATGTCTCTATTTCTGGCGACATGACAACTTCCTCGTTTTAATATGATAAATACTTGATTATACCATGGTCTGTCTTAATACTTGATTCTGATTGGCTGAAAAGTGTGCAATAAATAAGCAATATCACACGAGTAGCCGTGCAATATTGCTCTATATCAGCATGGCTGTGATGCGGTGCTGACTGCATAGTCTCAGTCTTTAGGGCTTTCACGGGATGAACGACTCAAACCTGAAGACTCGAAAGGTGAACTAATCATTTCTGTTTCCTCTATAGATCTCTTTCTGAGACAACTCGTTCTTGAGTCATATTAAAGATTCGTTCAAAACTAATGAATCATTCATGATCGACCCATCACTACTACAAAGCATCTTATATGTAAACAATATGATTTACAGACTAAATCCACATAAACCATGGCACAACCTCCATATTTTTAAACTCTCAGGACAGACGTCACTACCTGAACCTCACAGTGATTGCCTGCGTTTTTTGCTTTATATTTGCATAATGTTTGACGTTCTAGACCACTCTCAACGTTTTTCCGATCCACTGTCAATCCCACAATTCACCGCGTGAGTGTGAAGCTCAACTTCCAATTGAAATGAAAATGCTCACTTCACGCCAGTGGACACGCACCTTTTTTGCCTCCACATTGTGCGTTAAAATCGCTTAATGCACAGTTAGCTGTGGATTATCCACATTGTTACATAGGAGCATACGTCTCATACAGGGAGTTTAACAGTAATATGTTTTGGAAACTAATTATAATCATCATATAATCAAAATATATATATATCCTGTGTGTGTATATATATATATATATATATATATATATATATATATATATATATATATATATATATATATATATATAATTTATTTTATTTTTATTGCAATTATGTCATTTTCATTGCACTAAAGAAAAAATGTCACCCTGGTTATGATTCAGAGTTACATGATCCTACAATAAAGCATATATTCAGAACATTTGTAAGCTAATCAGCTCTAACGCTGATTGAATAGGTTTTTATTTAAAGGTAGGTGACTCATCATTGACGTAAAAGTGAATGTAGAAAAATGAATATCATTTTCTACTTCTAAAACTTTCCATTGACATAATAGTGGCTTCCTTTCATGTGTAACTTTCTGCCCATAAAAGCAATATTGTTTCATTTTATGCTCCTAATTTATTCATATTTCTGCTCCTAATTTGTCATTTCTGTTGTTGCTGTGTGTATAAAAATGGTATATTCCTTTTGCAGCGTATCTTATTTTCCGTCTCTGACATAGACAACAGCTGCCATCAGGTATTCTTGTTGCATAACGCTGCCATGTATTATTGATGTGGATATTCCTGCCCTTAAACGCACAGGCCAAGATGCAGTGATACATTACACCTCTGCTATATCCATGTGTGTAGCTGTTCTTCTGTTGAATTCTGTTGTTAAATCAATGTGGAACTATACTTAATATTACACATGCCAATCTTAATTAAAAATATCAGATTTCCCAGATTTCTAATTCATTAGAAATGACAAACTAGATCCTTTATTATTCATTTTAACGAATTAATTATCTTATTGATATGTATATTTGAATTTAAACAAGCAGTCTTTCATTGCAGTAAAAAGGGCTGACAGCCGGATATTTGTGTAGACTATATGTGTATGCGTGCATGACCTCTTCTGCCGTCATATGTTTACATGGGAGATAAGGGGTCTCTAGGGAAGGCTAGCCTGTTCTGACAGCTACAATACCACACAGACCACTGACCCCAAGGCTTTGTCATCTATAGGATATCCATTAAACCTACAAATGAAGTGTAAACTGATACTTTTGAATAGATTTTGTAGAATGAGTGGTCACTTAAACATATAGTTTCTTTCCTAATAGTCATATGAAATGTTTGACTGTATGGATTTGTGAATGGTAATGTGGGTGAAAGGAAAATAAAGAAAAATCCCAGTACCACCGCCTCGACTGTTCAAATAACATTTACAAATGAACAATACTGGCCATTGTTGGTTCTGCAGCTGCTGAACTTGAGTCAATAGAAAGCGCTATTTACTCAACCTCTGTATGTCATTTCCTGGCCATTAATGTGCTTTCATTGTCTCGCTTTGCTAAAATTTTCATAAGCTTTGAGCCCTTTTTTTTTTTTAAGAATGCTTTCTCAGATTGTTACATGCTAAGATAAGCCTGACTAAATCCTGATTCTAGTCGTCACCTAATACCTGTTGAAAAAAACACATCAAATAACCCCCCTTTTTTTCTTTTTGCAAAGATATTCCATTTACTCTAAGCAATTAAGACCTCAGTGCTGTTTTGAATGCATTCTCTCTGTGTATTTTTGTATTGTGGAGTATTTTTGTGCTAAACACTTGTGTGATTATAACATGATTGTGCACTTAGCTGCCGGTGGGGTTGACTGTAAGTCAACATCGTGATCGAGAAAACGTCCCGACCTGCTTTTGTGTGGGCTGCTCTTTGCAGATCCACTCAGCATCATTTATTTTATAACAGAGGTCGTGTGTATGGGATGTGCTTTTAAAGCTCTTACAATGGAGTTAAGTTTACTGGGCCAAATGTCATAGTAACATCCTGTTCGTTGGCGCATTGTGCACTACTCTCAAACTTCATGGGATAAAAGATGGCAAGAAACCACCCTTATTATGAAGTTAGTCTGTATCTAACTGTGCACTAGTATATTCAGATAAAACTGTGTACAAAATTCCTGCACAAAATAGATTTAAATCAATGGCAATTACAAAAATATAGCTGCAAGCAGCAATTAACGGGGTTCAAGCACTTTAAAGCCTTTAAGCACATGCGTAAAATGATATTATGTTTAATTTAGCAAGCCTGTAACCACCTCATAGATGGAAAAGACCATTTACAACCAAAACAGGCAATTTACTAAGGAAATATATGTTTTAAAGCTTTTTAACAGTTATCGAGAACCTAGGACTAGTTCGCGAAAGTAGGTTTTTGAAATAATCTCCAATGTTTAACTAACGATTCGATTGACAGAGGTGGTCCTAGAGGCAAAGTTGCTCAGAATGAGGTGTTCTACCATATGGTGTGAATGTCATGGGCATGTGTGAAAAATCGCGTAATATACAATCCTTTATGCACGAAAAAGGCAAAGGCGCCCCCGGTGGGCAATTATTATTATTTATTTTTTTTTTTTTCATTCCAGTCAGGCTCCATTAATCTTATCTGACAGCTGCTTGAAATTCATTGTCCGACAGCGCCCATGTTTTTAGAGATACGCGAATGTCCTCATAGACAATGGCGGCACCTTGGACAAAGACACCGCAGTTTTCATGTCAATTAGACTCTCTGGTTGTGTAGCTATAGCCGTTTTCATTTTTTTTTTTTTTTTTTTTCATTTTATTGTTCCTTTCAAGTAGCCAGTCGCCACATCCTTTTTCACACGATAACAGACTAAGTCCATACATAGGTGTACCGAGTTTGGTGAAATTATCTCATTGTAATTCTAACAATTATGATGGGGTTTGAGCGCTATGTGCTCGAACGCTTAAAGGGTTAGTTCACCCAAAAATGAAAATTGTGTCATTAATTACTCCCCCTTATGTCGTTCCACACCCGTATGACCTTCGTTCATCTTCGGAACACAAATTAAGATATTTTTGAAAAAATCTGATGGCTCCATTGACAGCAAAATAATTAACATTAACACTTTCAGATGCCCAGAAAGTCAAAAGTCACACCCCCCAGTGGTGAATCATTGAAATTTCGAAACACTTATGACGTAACGAAGCCTTGTTTACTGAAATCACATGACTTTGGCAGTTTGGTACACGCTCCGAACCACTGTTTTGAAACGAGATTCGTAAGCTTCGAAGCTTCATGAAGCAGTGTTTTGAAATCGTCCATCACTAGATATTGTTGAATAAAGTCGTTATTTTGGTTTTTTTTGGTGGACATAAAGTATTCTCGTCACTTCATAACATTAAGTAGTCACATGAACTGTTTTAAATATGTCTTTAGTAGCTTTTTGGGCATTGAAAGTGTTAATTGTCTTGCTGGCAATGCAGGCCTCACTGAGCCATCAGATTTCATCAAAAATATCTTAATTTGCGTTTTGAAGATGAACGAAGGACTTATGGGTGTGGAAAGACATGAGGGTGAGTAATAAATGAGAGAAATTTTCATTTTTGGGTGAACTAACCCTTTAAGAACACACTTCATACAAAAATGGCTCTGTCCATGCAAGAGTGGGATCAGTATACAATGCAATGGATCGTGAAATACTATATGGACTATTAGAAAATTTATCTCAGTCTGAACAGCATATTCAAATCTTGCAATAAAATGAAGCACTAGGCTCATCTGAAGCAGAAATGGCAATGTAATATAAAGGCAGCGATGTGTTTCCGGTTTCCAGTCCTCTACCCTCATGGCTCTAAACTTCTATTTAAAGCAAGCAGAATCGGCTTGACATAGATAAGTTCTTCTTGGCTCGAAAATAAATGGTCATGTTGAGGAATGAGCCAATGAAGACTTTTAAAGATGGCAGTGTAATCACAGTAATTATAGTGGAGGTGGGAGGACAAAGCACTCAGGAACCAAGATGAAAGATCCACCGCTGCTGTAGAACAACGTGAAACTGCATTATGCTCACTTATTGTTTACAGTTTTGCAATGAAAGAACAATTCAAAATCATCTCATCCATTTCCCAGAAACGCATTAGACTGAAGGTTAAAATTCGAGCTTGACGTCGTGGAGAGAGTGAGATGAAGAAGAGTTTTCAGAGACTGGCAGACAGGTGGAGGATAGGGGGAGGAACTCAGATAACAGATTCAGAGAGACAGAAGAAGCTAGAGTGAGATAATCTCTATAGAATCAGCTCTGGGAAATTTAATGGAAGTTGGACCGGTCTAGGGACAGGACGTGTCTATCGTAATGCACTTATGATGTCAGGGCGAGTAATGAGCCACCCTACATCAAGGAAATGAGGCTTTGATAATGTCTGCATTCCCAGAACCCAGACAATGCCCATTCTACTTTGGATAGAAAAAAAGGCTTGGAAAAGAAGTGAGAGAGAGAACTTCCCGCAATACGTGGTTTAATCTATATGAAATAATGTTTGCAGAGGACAAGATACTTCCAATGATGCAAAAAAACAACAACAATGAGATCAGAACACAAGCTGGACTCAAACTGTCATGGAAAAAGTGTTCACCTCTTTGTAAGAAATCACTCAAGTCAAAGAGTTCTAGATGCCATAACTGAGATTTTATTGGTGGAGACAATAAAGCAGAGATGCCTGCAGCATCTGTAGCATCTGGGTTTGTACCCGCTTATACATGATCTACCAAGGCGTGGCTAATACATTCCATATTTTTTTTTTTTTGCCTTTATTATGAGAGGACAGGAAGTTAACAGGAAGCGATGTTGGAGAGAGAAAGGAGACGGGATCGGCAAAGGTCCATGAACCGGGACTCGAACTCAGGAAGCCCGAAGCACAACCACGGCATATGTCGGCATGCCGCCCCAAGGCTATTGGCGGCGACAATACATTCCATACAATTTACCATTTTGTTCTGTGACTCCAGTCTGTTGTTAACAGGAAACCTCTGTGGGGGAGCCTCACCATACATTTTCAGTGGTGGAAAGAGTATTAAAAAATAGTACATAAGTAAAAGTATTGCTGCTTAAGAAACAATTTACTTGAGTACAAGTAGAAGTACTGAAAAATAATATGACTCAAAGTAAGAGTAAATAAGTAGTTACTACATTACAAATTACTTTTTGTATTTTTCTATTTTTACCCAAAACAAGGCAATGTTAGCAACGTGAAGCGCTAAACACTCTCATTTAATTTCTTTTTCATTCATACTGGAAGCCAGAGGGCGCCCCCACGCAGAAAGTCCACAAGTGAGATTCATTGAAGTATTAAACTTGAAGTTCCAGGATATCCCTTATATGGACATGCAGATAGAGATGTTTTGACTGATGAAACATGAATAAACATACGATTGCGAGGATATATCTGTGTTTTTTCAAGCCATCTCGGGTATTTTCATAAGAACGATGTATATCTATAATGCAACACTAATCGACATAGCCTGTATAATAGAATTTTATAAAATAATATAGTTTCTGTCTCACTCTGTGTTAAGAAGCAACATGGACCACAGAAGTTATTTCAAACGTGTATTTATACAGTATAGTGAATTTGGAGCAAAACATGATATTAGTTTCATAAATTGTCATGTTTGGTGCTAAGCAAACATACTAGCTATCCCTGTTGCCTAGAGTGATTTGTTTGATTGCTAATTTTGAAAAGTCCATGAAAGATCATTTGAATGTTTTTAAGAAAGGCAAAAGCAAAGAAGGGTAGTGAGAGGTCTGATCAAATGAGGGATTAAAACAGTATGAATAGAAAGGTGCCAGTAAAAAAAAAATAAAGTGGGGTACGGTTTAACATTTTAAATAAAACGCTCTTTTTCCATTCTACTGAAAATGTGCCTTAAGCAAAGACTATAGAATAATATGTCACTCGTATTGTTTTGAATGGGAGAAAGTGTCCCGCCTTCTAAATAAGAGCCAATCGCCGACTGGTAAAGTCATCGCGTCACTGCAGCAGCCGTTAGAAGCACCGGTTTCTATAGAAACAGTCAGACGCACGCCTCTGAAACATGGCAGAAGAGACGCGCATTTAGGTCTGCGCATGCGCATTAGCTTGATCCAACCTAAAAAATACAGTTTTTTGTCATGATTCGAGCGTTTGGATAAAACATTTATAAGACAGCTGTTGTCAGATTTCATTGGTGATTTCAAATATGAAATGTAATCATAAGGTTGGCGAACAGTTTTGGAGAATTTGATGTTTCCCCATTCAAAGAGATAGGGCATGATGCCCAGGTAGCCCGAGTGGCGTTTCAAAGATGGCCGCCGAGTGAAATGACTTGTCTTAAAGGGACTTTGCCTTAAGCCCACTGTTGCTATAGTAACAAACTACACTTTTACGTACATCTGATTGACAGATAAATCATGCAGTCTTATTGTTGCTAATGTTGAGGTTATTTCAGCTTCGAAAAAGTTGTACACTTACAGTAGTTTAACTGCACTGTTAAAGAGAGCAAGCATACACAATATCATTTCCCTCTGATATCAGGGATAAGTTAGGGTTAGCTTTAGGGGTAGGGATAAGGTTAGGACGATGTTTTTGGACAGGAATGTCATTCCAGAATCAACAAAAGATGTTGATCCAGGAATACGTCTTACTCTGCAAAATTACTTCAACCTTCCATTTCCTACACAGGCCTTTACACAGACATGCACAATGAGAACATGTTTGACCATCCGAAATAATTGTAGAATAAAATAGCTATATTTACATCAATTGTACTTGATCAATTTGCTGTATGAGCACCACAGCCTAACATGTTGGAGCACAAACATACAATTAATGACATAATAATAATGTTTTTAAATTACAACAGAAGCAGCACACTATCAAAATCAAAGGGTAGGCAGCATTGACTCGGGACTGATTTGATGTCAGCAGGTTGTAGAAGCCAAATAAAGGCATCATTAGCAGGTCTGCTTCTGTTATTTAAAACATGTTGAGCTCAGTATGCCAGATGGGGACCTTTGGGTTTGTGAAAGCATGTTTTCACTATTAATTCAGAGTCTGTTACATATCAAACTGTTGGAAGTGATTGTGTTTGTGTGTGGGTGGGGGGCAAAACAGAAACAAAAGTAAGTCAGTAAGAATTACAATAGTGAAGTCTTGGGTCTAAAAATCGAACAGGTGAGGCTGTGGTTTGAGATAACAACAGATGAGTAAGTTAGGCTATAAATGTGAGACAGATATCCTGCACACGCTGTGATTCTCCACCACAGCTTCAGAGTGGAAGGGTTGAGCAGATGCTCACAGAAGGTTGATCACAGTGAGAGAAAGAGAGAGATGTGCGATATGGAGATCTTGCTTGATGAATGTGGGAATCTCAGAGGAAATGTCAGTGGATGCTCCGGTGGCTCAGTATGTTATCGCGCTTTCTTTTTTCTCTAGTTTTCTATCTCTCTCTTTGTTTCTCTGTCTCTCCCAACACTGTATCTCCTTTTTCTTAATGTCATTCTGGCTGTTCTGTCTTACATGCACACAAAGCTGATACAGTTTTTTTGTTTGTTTTGTTTTTTCCATATTCTTCAAACCCACAGATGCAAATTTGTTTTAAAAACTAAAGTGTCATTATTCTAAAGGTTTTTACATGTTTGATAATAATAGTGATATATATAAGAGATATATATAAAAAATAAAAAAAAACCATTGGTCACATGACTTTAGATAAGACAATAGGATTGTTTGAGATGATCGGTGCTCCGATCAGTGTATGATCAGTGTACAAGTACAGCGAGAGCGATTCAAAAGCATAAGGAGTTGTATGCTCAAATCTCTCTTGTGGTACTTTGATATCATACGCCGATCGGACTGCGCTTTGCTGGTGTAGTGAAAAATTGGGTCCCCCCCCGAAATCGGGTCTCCATTAGGACCCCACACAATCCCATCAGTTCAAACAGCTTTTAGTAGGTACACTTCACCCAAAAGGCCTGTAGGTGGCACAAAGACTTAAATTTAACCAACTATGATAACTTCGTTAGATGGTAAATCAATACAAAACATGGTTTTGGTGAGCGCTTTGTAATATGTATTCACATTAGATTTTAAAGCAACACAATTCGTTTGCAATAAGACAAACCAGATTCAAATTGTCCGGCAAATTCGTAAAGCAAAGAAAAATCATTTCTAGCTGATCAACATTATGAAAACTGGTAAAACCTTTAGGAACTTCAAAAGATAAAACAGCAAAATTCCTAATATTACTTCCAATATTTCCAAATTATGTTCATTTTCATAGAGCGGGCCAATATCGTGACGATTATTTAAAATCAATCGAGAGAAGCAGATATCGTTATCGTGATAAAATACGATTAATCGTGCAGCCCTAATTTAATTTAATTTGACTTGACATTTGATATTCAACAGTATCCTTGACATTTATTCAACAGTGCTTTTGATCTGCCTGCATTTGACACTATTCTTTAAAAGGAAAAATTATATACCAATTATCAATGTAAAGCTGCTTTGACACAATCTGCATTGTAAAAAGCGCTATATAAATGGTGACTTGACTTGACTAGGTACTCTCTTTAGTGACTGTTTACAATTCCTACAAAATCATGTTATGATAAATGCTGTTTCAACTACATTATAATGACCATTTATGTCTGTATTAGTTAGCTTATGTACTAGCATAGCATACAGATACCCGATTAGCCTGATAGTTTATACACACATTTGCACTTACCTTACATGTTCATAGTCATCTTTAATGTAATTGTTAAATTAAGTGTTAAATGTCCAAAATTTCAGTTACAAATAAAACAAATGATGTTCAAGTATTCACTTAATAGGCTATTATAATTATTTATTAATTAACAGTTCATCAAGTGTAAGAAAGTACATTTAATTGGTGTAATTATGCACTAATTTGTTTTCTTACACGTGTAGTAAGCTAAATGGATATTTTAAATTAATATAATTTGTATATATATAGGATATACTATATATATATATATATATATATATATATATATATATATATATATATATATATATATATATATATATACACAATAGACCAAAAACATTACATAAATATATTTTTGATAATTTTTGGTTATTTATATTTCTTCATATATTTTTGGCCATTCGTATATATTTTACATATAGAAATATTTACAAATATTTATATTATCCAAAATCTAAATTTTTAAAATAACCTTTCGATCAATTATTTGATTTTAAAAGAGAATAAAGGCTCATGTTTCCCTCCAACACGTTGCAATAAATACATAAGAATTAAAAATAAATAAATAAATAAATATATTTATATATATTAGGGGTGTGACGAGTTCTCGTGTCACGAGATCTCGCGACACTAAAATGTGACGAGATTTCTCGTCGAGGCGAAAAGTAGTCTCTTGATATTGCCATGATAGAGTGGTTAGGATAATTAGGAAAGAATATGCCACCGCTGCGTTTACAATACGCTTCCACTGTCGTTTTGCTTTGTATTTAAATAAAAACAAACATTTAATTAAGTTGGATAACGGTCGCCGCCGCTCCATATTCACAGAGTTATGCGCGATCGCTGAAAGTGAAAGTAAACGCGCGCGCGCATTCAAACGCGATTTCAATACCCCGCATTTTGAAAGCGGCTCCCTGATGAATGCAAATATCTCTCAACATGAAAGCTATTTTAGGCTGGGCAGTGTAGCTGTAACCATCTCTTAGCTCTGTATCAAAGAAAAACTTGGTCTTATTTGCACTTTGAATATTGAGAGAGTGCAATTATGGTTGCACTTGTAAAGTGTTACCATAAAAATGAATAACAGTTTTCTCTTAATCTTATTAAGCACAAACAATAAGGTTTCATTTGTTAACATTAGTTAATGCACTGTGAACTATCATGAACTAACATTGAATGACTATTTTTATTAACTAACATAAACAAAGATTAATAAATAGTAGCAAATATATTGCTCATTGTTGATGTTGGTTAATACATTAATGTTAATAAATGAGACCTTATTGTAGTGTTACCATTTTTATTTATACTGTTTTTATTTCTATGATCAGTTTGTGGAAAGGAGTCAGTTAGGAGGTCAAAAGTTGTAGAAGCTCATAAATCATGTACAGTAAGGTCTGAAGAGACTGAAATCATACAGGAGAGAAGCCAGTCAGTTGAGTTAGTGGCAAAACCTTTTACATTACTTGAATATTGTTGTCTTTTACTGCATATGATAATTCATACTTAGAAAGTAGAACTGAAATGACATTAATTACAAGATGATTAGTTAAAACATTTCAAATACACCTGCAGAATATTTTTTCTAGTCATGTATTTCGCCATTGAGGATTTCTTAAATAGTGTGTAAAAATCTTGTCTCGTCTCGTGAACTCAATCTCGAGTCTCGTCTCGTCTTGTGAGGTACCTGTGTCATATATATATATATATATATATATATATATATATATATATATATATATATATATATATTCAATCAAATTGTATGGGATAATTTCACAGGGTTTGAAAGTTTTGTACCCTTCATATGGACAACATCAGCTGAAACTTTCTTCAAAATATCTTCTTTTGTGCTCTGCTGAAGAATGAAAGTCTTACGAGTTTGAAACGGCGCAAAGGTGAGTAAATGATGACACAACGGCTATTCATTAAAGTTAAAAATGGCTAAACTATCCCTTTAACTGATTATTACTACTGTGCATTCACCCTAAAGGTTAAAGTACGGTGTATACAGATTATTAGTTTACCGTAAGCCCCAGCTGGAAGCTCTTCTCTATTTTATCCGATTTTATGAAATGGTGGTTTTAGATTTGCTCAGACTAAGACTTAAAATCATGGAGCAGAACCTCGACTTTCTTATTCGCTTTTCAAACAGAGGTCTTTCATAGTAAAGCCAGCCATTATGCAGAGACTGAACTTATCCTTTTTTCCCTTATCATCCCTTTACAACAAAGCTTGTGTTGCTTGTCTGATTTCCTTCTGACACTAAACTTGAATACGAGAGTGAGAGAAAAGAGAGAGAGAGGAAGATGCCTTGGCTGGTGCCTCCGCTTTATGGAAACCAAGAAAAGCAAAGAAAAATACGTATTACAACAAAAAATACCAGGTTAAAAGTAAACCCTGGAACTGATAACTCCATAGGTCAGTCGTTCAGAGCTAAAGTTAAACAGAATATAAGAACAGAGCTGTCAGTCTCTCCCAGGGTCAGCTCTCGTTTCAGCGTGTGTCATCAGTTACAACACAGGAAGCTCAAGACTGTGAGTGTGTCAGTCAATATGTTGTTTACTTAGTCAATCTAAGTAAATCTGCTCTGAACTCATACCTGCAGGCACAACATTGATCCACTTGACCCGGACGGCTTCCAGGTTTAATTGAAAAAGAACAGCTGAGACCTTTATGAATTAACTGCAGAAATCAATATCTGCAGAATGCCACCCTGTAAACTCTCTCTCCTTACACGCCGATGATGCCAGAGCAGCTAGAAGGCAGTTTGTTTGCAGTTATTAGGAGAGTAAACAGATGGTTTTGTTTGCTCTCTGTGTTATTGAGTACTGTACAGGTGTACTGTACTGTTTTATGTACTCAGAATTGCAAAGGCTGTCATCTGTTCCCCTCTTTAAAGAGACTCTATAATCTGCACATTATCCGCTACTACCTGACAGTCGTATTGAATGACAACAGGTGGCTAACATCAGGTTGTAATGCTTCAATATAAGTTCTCTGCAGGTAAACCTCTCATGGCATATGGTATGTGGTAAGTTTGCTCTTTTTATATGGGAAAGTTAAGGCTGCTGAGTCAAAATGCAATGCTGCATTAAAAGCATTATTAATATATGCAGCAGCTGTGTCTGATAATTTACTCACCCCCATGATGTCTTTCTTTCTTCAGTTGAAAAAAAATTAAGGTTTTTGAGGAAAACATTCCAGGATTCTTCTCCATATAGTGGACTTCAACGGCTACCAACTAGTTGAAGGTCCAATGTGCAGTTTCAGTGCAGCTTCAAAGGGCTCTACATGATCCCAGCCAAGGAATAAGGGTCTTATCTAGGGAAACGATTGGTGATTTTCTAAAAATACATAAAAAATATATACTTTTTAACCACAAATGCTCATCTTGCACTAGTTCTGTGATGCGCCCCGCATTACGTAATCATGTTGGAAAGGTCACACTTGACGTAGGTGGAATTACGAAACAAGTGTTTACAAAGCTAACGTGCCTCAAGCGGCCTTTACAAAAAAATAAAAAAGACGATGTTGGAGGAGAAATTGAGATGGAGTTTTTCGCCTTACCACAGTACTTCCACATATGTCATTCCAACATGATTACGTAATGTTACAGAGCTAGTGCAAGATGAGCATTTGTGGTTAAAAAGTATATACATTTTTTTTTTTTTTTTTAGAAAATGACTGATCGTTTCACTAGATAAGAGCCTTATTCCTCTGCTGGAATTGTGTAGAGCCCTTTGAAGCTGCATTGAAACTGCAATTTGGACCTTCAGTATATTAGTAGCTGTTAAAGTCCACTATATGGACTGTTTTCCTCAAAAAACTATAATTTCTTTTTGACTGAAGAAAGAAAGAAAGACATGAACATCTTGAATGACATGGGAAATAGTAAATTATCAGGAAATTTTAATTCTGAAGTGAACTAATCCTTTAAATACAGCATCAGTGCAGCATTATATACTCTGTCATGCAACAACAACTTATTTTTTGTGCGTAAATATAGTGGATTGTAAGGGGTTTAAGCTGACTAAATGAATGGAGATGTCATTTCACTGGAAAATTGAGTTATATTATTTTAATTAAAAATGACGAGGTATAAAAATATATTAAAAGAATCATGCATGAATTAATCGTTCACAAAAAAACACCAATCCCACAGGTTTGGATTCTCTCTGGGAAATCATCAATGTGATGGATATCCTTATTTATATTAATATCTTCACATATCCTTGTATGTGCAGATGTGTCAAGCTGGAGGCCTGTATCTCCTAGTCCAGAAGATAAAGGCACATGGAGTTTGCATAAGACCAGGAGCACAGGAAGTGAAACCAAAAAACAGTTCTGACACACCACCTGGCCTGGCTGAGTACTAAGAATAACAGGAAATTGGTAGGATGTGAGTGAGAGAGGGAGATGTCAAGCTTTCAGGTGAAGAGACTGTTTGTTAGGGTGGTTTGGAAAGCTTGTCTTTGTGTAGTGTCGGAAATGTCTTGAAGGGGATAAGGACAGCCAGTCTG
The DNA here is from genome assembly GCF_018812025.1 of Megalobrama amblycephala. Lineage (NCBI taxonomy): Eukaryota > Metazoa > Chordata > Actinopteri > Cypriniformes > Xenocyprididae > Megalobrama > Megalobrama amblycephala. Next base: position 13,629,704 of record NC_063048.1, on the reverse strand, counting down.
TCACAAAGGGCTTGTAGATGCCTCAAGACCTATTAGTTGTTGGTGAATACTGAAATGGACAGGCACACAAAAGATTGGAAGCATAACTTTCATTCTCACTGTGTGAATGACACCAAAGCACAGTCATCTCACTGGCACTGCATGTGATAAAGTGCTACTGGACGAATTCCATCGTTGCAACATGCTTACCTCTGAACAAGCTCCACTGCATCAAATACGTATCATACAGCTTCAGATGAGCTTGACTCTGCAGGCTGGAGAGGTTTGATCCATTCAACTCAGAGATGCGCTCGATATTCTGTAGGATCTATGATGGATCATTGGGGCTGCAAATCAATGGCATGGTCGACGCCTATCGATCGCAATGTTAGTTTTTTTTAGCGTGTAGATTTCACTTGTGTCTGCAAACTGTCTGGAAAATAGTTTTACTCTTTAAGTTAAAAAATACATCTCTACTGAACGCTTAACCCCCACTTTGGTTCAAAGTGCAGCTTTTACATAAGTTGTGTTTGCGGTTTATTTCAGCACCAAGGACAGCGGCTTCTCTTAGGCCACTTTAAAAACCATTAAAACTCATGAATTTATTGATTATGGTGCAATGGATGAATAGATCCCCATATCAAATGTCTTTATTTGGTCCCACAGTGCATTATTACAGGGGGAAAAATTCAACTTTTTTTTTTTTTTTTTTTTTTTAATGAGAACAGTATATTTGTGAGAGGATAAAACTGAGAAAATGCCATTTTTGTGTCAAATTAGATTCATGTACAAAAAATATTTAAAGCTGTTAAATGCTGAATGGTCAAAGGTGAAAAGTTATAACTTCCGTAAAGACGACAGATGTAGCCTAACGTTTTTTAAAAAGTATTGTTTATAACAACTAACTAAAATCTAGATTTGATTGGGTTACACTTTATTTTAAGGTATCAGTATTACATTGTAATTAAACATTTAAGTACTGAGTAATGACAATTAACTTCATGTACTTACAATAAGGTTAGGGATAGGATGAGGGTTTGGTTTAGGGTTAATTGCATGCAATTATGCAAAATTTTATAGTTATTACTACAGTAAATACATATATGTAACAATGACACTGTAAAATAAAGTGTTACCTTTTATTATTTGAGATATTCTTGACACAAATGTCACAAAGCCTAGTTCTAACAGCCTACTATAAAATTTGAGTTTTATACTGAAAACTGGCCAAAAATGACCTTAGGTGCATTAAACCACACAAAACACGTTATTTGCTGGTATTGTTGCAAAATAACACAGGCCTACTATAGGCTACTTTTCAATTTTACCAAATTTCTTTCAGGAGACCCCTTTGGGAAAAGAGAATGACTGTAATCTTTAGAAGCGTTTTTCGAGGCGACGTTGTGAAGTCAGCACATATCTACAAATGTTAGTGTTAGATTATAGCTTATCTATATCTCTCCGTGCCACCACAACAATATTCTCAGTCTCTCTTCACTCAAGAATGCATGGACCCATGGGAAGTCATGAACATGGAGATGATCTCTGTTCACAAAACTTCTTAAGCTTTTATACATTGTCAAATGGGTAGTGTAATGATTGACCAATAAGAATATGCATTACATCATTTAGAAATGAAAGACAAAGAGAAAAACAAGTCCATCTACAAATTTGTCCAAATGGAAGCAAATTTCTTTAGCTGGACAAATCCAGATCTCCTATCTGGGCTAATTTCCAAGAACCACACACTTGCATACATAGAGAGTACATTAATAAAAACAGATGTGTGCTGGAAAAAGAACAACAACTCCCCACGTGCTCTAACAAAGGAGAGACCCACAATCTCTGCCTCTTCATGAGTACATTTTGGGAGCATATATGCAGATGTGGCAGCATATAAAACAGATGTCAATATGAGAGAGAGAGTTATAGTCAGGCTGAGAGCCGTATTGTGCAAGCACAATGCTCACAGTTATCAAACACGACCATGTCATAGACATTGCGTGCCCCTTTTCACATATAACCTGTCGCTTCAAACAGAAACTCGTTTGGTTTTGGCTAAGTTTTCTGTCAGATTTTACTACACCTTTAAATGGCGCGAGCCTCGCAGTAAGAGGAAGGCGGGGTCGCGCGGCGCGTGTGTGAAAATCTCGTGATTGTCCAACAGTATCTCTGAGCGCGCCGCTCTCCGTAACTGCAAGCGAGCACGGAACGAGACAAGTGCACGCGGGTACAACATCCCTACAAGACCGCGAAAAAACGTTATTTAGTGGAGTGGACCACAAATATAGAGCCTTTTGGGAATGTAATGTGGATTATTACGCTTTGGGATATGTTTGCGAAAACTGAGGTTAGTCTGTTTCTTTTTTTGGTATGGAATGATCGAAAGCTCACCGGGATGTTATAAGTTCATCACTCACTTCGAGTATTTACACTAAGTTGGCTTGTTTTTACATTGTAAATCGCGGTTGTTCTTGAATTGTACTTTTATTTCTGTGAACCTAGCGCGTTGGACTGAGTCGAAATAAAAGACATTGGCGTCTCGTTGCCCGGGGAAGCGCGATAAAAATGTTAAACTACATAATAAATAGGCCCACAAGAAACGAAAAGAGGTTTTACACACACCGTCGAACTCGTTTAACGTACGCGTATTTATTATTGTTTTAAGGATAGCCATCTCTATCTATAGAGCACAACCTGGAAACAGCAGAATAATTCTGTCAGAGTGGACTGGGTTTCGAGACAAAAATAAACGTGTATTCTCTGTTTTTGAAGCTGCCTGAAATATGCTATTACAGGATATTTCGTTTATTCTTATTAAGTTGGACAATACAGGCCTGTATTCTAGTAGTATTCACGCCTTTTCCTCCGTAAACATGTAACAAACAATTTCTCGCTTTGGTCTCAGGAGACCTGTGTTTTTCTTAATCTATAAAAGTAGCTGTAAATAATGAATAAGAGTTCTCAGGTGTCTGTGGAGCCCATGTTCAACTGCCACTCAGGATAAACAACACGCATGCCCACTGCAGGTCCATCTTTGTGGATGCACTAGACATGGGCAAATACACAGGACCGCATATACATTTTTTCCTTTTTCTTTTTAGAGTGTGTATAAAAGGTTTTTTTTTTATATATATATATATATATATATATATAAAATGCTCATATTTACTAGCTTAATTTTAAGATGCACACATGTGGTGTACACATTTTACTATTATATGCATTAGTGCACCACTTTATTCTGGTTTTTGTTAGACAAAATGTATATTAAAATTCGACTATTAACACGTTGCAGTGATTTAAAGATATTTACACATCCTTATAAATTATTTGATATAAATCTTGATGTCACAATAATCGAAATGTTTGAACGCACATAACATGCACATTCAGCTCTTTTGTCTCGCTTTGAAGTGCTGAAGTGAGTCCGGTGCATTATTAGAATATCTTAATTCATTCCCATCAATTTGTAGAGGCTCATTTAGATCTCCCGGAATTTAATAGACTTTGGTAATAATCCACCATCACACACTCGCGCTCACACACACACACACACACACTCATTTTAAAGGTAGGCTATTCAAGCTTCTGCTTTTTAATACATTTTATATATTATTGGGCTACACGCTTTATTTGTATCTTAAAATATTTACCGAAATGTTAACACATCCACAAAGGCAGTATCGTTTGTGTTGAAATTGTCGGGGTAACGTTAGATTTTATTTCCTAAACGCGGCCTTGACACACACACACACACTTTCATCGACGAATTATTTCACAGCTGACAGAAATGAAAATAAACATGTTTGATTTAAAAAATAACGCCTTAAATATTTATTCGACTCGACGACCCATAAGTATAATTTCACCCTGTGGTGTTTTGTGACCTCTTTTGTGTGAAATATAATGCAGTGACCCCTCACAAAAATGTAAATGATTTAGCCGTTTATGTGCACATTTATCTGTGAGACTGAAATGCATTATTTTAGGTTACTGAATTGTGCACTAATAATTTGGATCAAAAGCGTGTATTTTATGTGTAAACTCTGCACTATTTTAAACGGGTTAAACGCATAGCGAAAGGCTATTTTAAAACGATATATTGGTGCACAAAAGCATTTCAAATGTAATAGCCTTCTCCATATTATTTGCTAAAATATAATTTACAACGATATTAATTTAAAATATAGGCTATTACATAAAATGGTTAGCCAATATTAAAATATGCGTTTGAACGTTTATGAACAATTTATTTTTGTATCGTTTTGTTCTCACGGGTGTTGGTGTATAATCTCCATTTACATATCAAGCCAAGACTATCATAATGTAATTTTTCTATATGTAGATAAACGAATTAATTCAGATTGATAATTCCAAAACTGAAAATACACACATATATAAGGTGTCATATTTTAAATAAACTCTATAGAAAATCTAAAATATTATTTTTGTTTTGTTTACTGAATATAAGTAGTGTTTTTCACGCAACATGTATACATTTGTTTCCTTTTTTTTTTATTGAACGAATATCGTTCTTCCGCGTTTTTTTTTTTTTTTAATTCTTTCAAATCGCTTTTTTGTTTGTGTCGCAGAGAAGAATATTTCCTATTGGCGTTGTGTAATGCTCAGCCTCCAAAACACTCATCGAATGTGCTCTGCCTTTCCAATACGCCGCAGTGTGACGTGATCTTTCTGTCTTGATCAGAGCCCTATATAATGCACACACTCCACACACCTTTATCACGGTGAAATATGGTCATAAATCATATTACTAATCCTGTGGTTTTGATTATGAGGGGTATTCTAGTGAATACTGGCACAAGGATGGTGGTTTTTAGGCAAGGTGATGTAATGCCGTAAAGGGCTGCTGCAGAACCGCTCCCACTTTAATCTGCTCACAAGTTCCTCTGCAGTGGGTTGTTTAGGGGGTTGCTGGTGGTACCCGTGCCCACTCCGGGTCACAGGGGGGAGGCTGGATGAGGCCAGGTAGGAGCCTCACGCCTCCCTTTTGCCGGCTGGCAGCCCAGGAGGAGAGCACCGGACGCTGATGTCATCCATTTTGGCCCAGCTCTACCTCGCCCACACCTCCGCTCTACCACGCGGATGCTCGACGGCAACCGTGTCACGTACGGAGCCGAGCTCGCTGAAATGGCGTGCGCCTCCTCCCAAAGCCTCCATGATATCATCGGGGCGCACTGGAGGACATTTTGCCGCAGCTCTTCTGGTGTAATGGTTGAGCGTAATTGAGGCACCTGTGGTAAAACCCAGCTTTGTGTGTCTGATGAATGGTTGGGCCTCCTGTCATTAACATGCCCCCCTTCCACCATTACACCTCCCTCTCCTACTCACTGACTTTTTAAGCAGGATCCAAATGCAGGGGCTTTATTTTGTGGTGTCGTGTGCCGTTCCCAGTGGAGTGTGTCAATCACGTATCAATGAGGACAATGATGTGCTCAGTTTAGCCTTTTCACCTCTCTCCTCCTCTCTGCAAGCCCTCGCTCGACAAAAGAAAAAAAAGAAAAAGAGAAAGCACACATGCATATTTTGTGGTGTGGGCGCGAGCCGACGTGGAGTATCTGTTACAAGCACGCAGTCTCTCGCTCTTTTTCCCCTCTTCAGCTACAGCAGGCAGAGCTCTGACGGCATGCATTGTGTTTCGGCTCGGTTGAATCGCGTGGGCTGGTAGCACTATTGTCCTGCCGTACCTGCTGCCTACGCCTCTGGCAAGGACACGGGCAATATTAGATGACTATTAGGTTACACCTAGCATGTTGCCATGTAATTGGAGCCTATTCATTTATGGACGTAGGGGACACATGTTAAGAGGAGCTGGAGCTGCGTTTTGCCTTCACAAAAGTCCTACTAATCTGTGTTGGTTCAAGGCCAAATGTCAGCTCAGTATGGGAAGCTTCTCTCACATTTGTAGAACAATACAGGGCATTTTGTTTGTGCTTGAGGATGTTGAGAATTTTTGAATATTTTAATCTGTAAAATGAACATTTCCGTTGCCTTTTTTTTGCTGCAAGGTTCCTAAAAAATATTACATTTAAATTTTAATGTCATTTTTATGCATTGCAATAGTATTATTTAAAACTAAATAATTACTCAATAATTTTAGAACTAGTGTATGGTGACTGTGGTGCTGGAAATGTAGAGTATATGTCATGGGAATGTGTAGACATGCATATTATTGTTTTCATGCGTTGTGCATCCTGCAAAAAGCCTTTTAATTTTCCACATCATCAGATAAACATGGACTCGCTGCTACTGAATGATAGCTGGAGCGGCCATGTGAATAATGCTGCTAATTTACACGCTAGATGACCGATAACGGAAGGACCTTTTGGGTGAAATGTTTAAAAAATAGAAACTTTTAATTAGGTTTTATCAGGGGTAGCATTTAACATAAGTGCAAAACAATGACGCATTCAAGTGCAGCTTTTTAGGATTATAATTGTGAAAGTTGTATTCATTCATCTCACCCAAAAATGAAATTTCTGTCATTAATTACTCACCCTCATGTCGTTCCAAACCCGTTAGACTTTCGTTCATCTTCGGAACACAAATTAAGATATTTTTGTTGAAATCCGAGGGTTTCTTAACCAGAGGTAGGCAGCAACATCACTGCAACTTTTGAGGTCCAGAAAGGTATTAAAGACATCATTAAAATTGTCCATGCATGCGTGTGATGCTGACGCAGGAGCTGGCCAATAATGAGCCGGTGTTCTGACGTAGAACACGGAAGCACTGCACTGGTTTCACTATGTCAACAGCATAGGAGACTGACATGGAAGAGAAGAAATTGTTGAATAAAGTCATTATTTTTGTTTTGTTTTATTCTTATTCTTGTTGCTTTATAACATTAAGGTTGAACCACTGTAGACATATGGACTATTTTAATGATGTCTTTACTGTAGGTGTAGTAAAATCTTTACCTTTCTGGACCTCAAAATGTGCTATGACATTGCTGCCTATGTGTGGTTCAGATCCCTGTCAGATTTCATCAAAAATATCTTAATTTGTGTTCTGAAGATGAACAAAGTTCTTACTGGTTTGGAACGACACGAGGGTGAGTATTTAATGACAGAAATTTCATTTTTGGGTGAACTAACCCTTTAAATAATATATTTTTTATGCTTTGTGTTTCATGTTTAAAAAAAAAAAATCACACACTAGATAGAATGAGACATTGTGGATTCGTTTTATAATTTGATGCTTTTCTATTTTGACAGCTAGACGGGGCAGAGTAACCGTATGAACTACATTACCCACAAGGCATCATGCAGACTGTGCTGGTTTCCCTAAATACAGAAAGAGTCCGACCTGGAGGACCTGTCAGGATGATTGAGGTCTGAGGAGATACCAGAAGAAGAAAACACCTCAGCAGACACACAGCACCTCATCTGCTTTTCTTCTCAAGTTGATCCGTTCCAGGAAACGAGGAAGAAACGTTTTGATTGTCGCCTGCCAGAGATTGGATTGTTGTGCAATGTCATTGGCCTTATGACTGTTATTTAAGACTGTTCTCCTTACTAAGTCCCTCTCCTCTTTTAGGATATTTTTTGTTTGTATCTGCGTTGACGATCTCACCTCTTCTCTAGTATCTCTGGGCATACTGTGGGATGTACTTTGGATATACTGACCTTTGAACCAAAGCGAATTCAATGATTTCCTTCTGTTCAGGATAATAACCCCAAATCTCCAGCACTTTTACAATGAATTTCTTCAGATTCCCAGTTCAGTTGCAGCTGCTGATCAGTACTGTGCTTGGGCCCTGCTTGAGCCTGGAGTTTACAGGGTCGCAAGGCCAGTGGGCACGTTATCTCCGCTGGGACGCCAGCACCAGAAGTGACCTCAGCTTCCAGTTCAAAACAGACGTGTCCACTGCCTTAATCCTGTACTTTGACGATGGCGGCTTCTGCGACTTCCTGCAACTCATGGTGGTTGAAGGGAAGCTCCAGTTGCAGTTCAGCATCGACTGCGCCGAAACCACAGTCGTATCGGACAAGCGAGTCAATGACAGCAGCTGGCATTCTGCCACCCTGAGCAGGTACAACCTGAGAACTGTGCTGGGTCTGGACGGAGTGAGCAAATCGGGTGAGGTGCGGCCACAGAGGCAGTACATGAAGATCGTTAGTGACCTCTTCCTGGGCGGAGTCCCTCAAGATATTCGCATTTCTGTGCTCACTCTCCCGACGGTGAAGGATCTTCCGCCGTTTAAGGGAATTATCAGGGAACTGAAGTACAATAGCAAGGAACCTATTCTACTAAGCAGCCAGAGGGTCCGCATGGACATCGAGGGGATCTGCATGGAGAACCCATGTGAGAACGGAGGGACGTGCTCCGTTGTGGATGGGGAACCTCTTTGTGATTGTTCTAAGACGGAATATGTTGGCCGATTCTGCAACGAAGGTAAAAGGGTTTATATTTACAGTTTGTTAAACAATGCAACGTTTATTGGCACCCATCTAATTCTACTCAAAATTTGTACTGCTGTAATGTGAATGTTTCCCAGAATCCTTCATCCTTTTGCTGTTTCATGCTACTGAAGTTTGACTCTAAGGTCTAGGTTAATGCCATCTCTTAATGAAAGCTGCCCTGTTCTATGCATTTGCAGGTGTTTTGTTCTTCTTGACCATCCTCCTCTGTTCCCTCATCGCTTCATACAGTGAATTGAAAGCGAATGTCATTGAAATGTGCTACTAGCAAAGCCTGCGTTTTTACCTCTGTAAAGCACTAAGCTGTTTGTCTCTGGCAAGCGTTTTGTGTGTGTGTGTGTGTGTGTGTGTGTGTGTTAATCGTGCCCGGCTGAGGAGGTGGGGTGTTAGGATGTTAAGGTGCCTTTTCAGATCCCTTGGTTGTTTTTCTGAAGTGGCCATTTTAGTTTCTCTGGGGATTTGAGGAGGCCATTTCACAGCTCTGGGTTTTGTTGTTGCACCTCTTCAACAGAGAATGAATCAGAGACGGGGGATAATTGCCTATTTTAAACACGTCAATTGCAATTCTTTATAGCGTCATTACTGGTTTTCCTAGAGAGAGAGAATTTAATGTCCTTGGTTTAATAATTCTTTAAAGAATATGCTAATATATGGATCTTCTGGTTTGGGGACATTTATTTTGTAAGTATACTCTAAAAAATAGCTGTTAAAAAACTAAAATTTACACAGTTTTTCATTAAAACAGTAATATACAGTAAAACAAAGCATTCTGGGTAATATTATTTGTCGTTTTCGAGAAAGTAACCTATAGGCTACTTTCTAGAAAATGACAAATATTACCCAGAATGCATTGTTTTTACGGTATATTACTTTTGTATATTACAATGCATTCTGTATATCACGGTGCATTCTGGATAATATTATATGTCGTTTTCAAGAAAGTGACTCATAGGTTACTTTCTCAATAATGACAAATATTACCCAGAATGCATTGGTTTTACAGTATATTACTGTTTTAATGGATAACGGTATTTTACTGTGCAAATTTTTTCTTTTTTTTTACAGATATTTTTTAGTGTATAATCATACCTAAACTAATTTTACATTATACTGTACCACAGAAGAAAAAACACAACTTTTGAGTTCTTCTCCATGAATCATGTTTCCTGGTTTATGATCCTGATGGTAATGAAAGGTACACCATGAGTTTTTTTTTTCATATTCCTCTGTTTGTTTTGATTATTTTTTGCTTAAAATGTATCCTCTTAAATGCTTTAAGTTGTATCAATATGAATTTGATACATTTTGATTAGCAAGAAAACAATTACAGCAACGAATGTCTAGATATCCTTTCTTGATTAGGCCTAAACTTTTTTCCCCTTGTGTTTGAAGTGTTTAAGCTGGGTGATTGATCGGTGATCGGTGCTCTGAGCCCTATGAGTTGTTACCCTCATTGTAGACACAACCTCTCCTGTGATTCTCTCCTTAATTACACAATTATCGAATGTGATTAAAAAGTCAGGATGCTATCTGTGTACTTGGGCATTTTATATAGGGCTGAATGTGTATGCATGTATGCTTGTACAGCCTCTTTCTGAGAAAGGGGTATGTGTAGAAGACTGGGCACTAGGGTTAGATTTATAGCCTGTAAATAGTACAGAGTTTTGGGCTTGATTTATAGCCGTTGTTCCTCTCCATCTTGTTTGGCTGACTGGGTCCTGCAGTCCACTGATAGGGGCTAAAGCCAGACGTAAAAGCAGCTTTGATGGCTTTGAATGCTGGGAATCAGTTCAGCCAATCATAAAAGAATAAATAAACCTTTTTTTTTTTTTTTTTGGAGGCCATTTATATTGATGCACAGGGGCAGCCTAAACTGCCATGCAGTTTGTAAGATGACAGCTGAACTTTCTCTACAGGCATCTCTTAATAATCCAAATAAAAACCTGTATTGTGAAATGACACACTAATGTGTGCCATCAGTGTTTGATAACATTACGAAAACCCACTGAGCAATCTTAATTCCATCTTAATCTTGTGTCTTCAGGCTTTTGAAACATCTGTATGTGGGTAATAAATATCAGGTCAGAGCCATATGGCAAGCTGGTCTGAAGTGTTAAGAATTAGCCTTACGTACGTTTGACTGAATCCAATTGCCATAGCAGCAGCAACAACAATCTGACACTCCTCTCGATGGCCAGATGGCTAAAATGGCCTCAGAACTGTTTTGCGTTGCCTTGGCGTATGTTCCTCGCTCTGTGAAAATCGTGATAGCCACGGCGCTACATCATTTGCGAAAGCGCGTAATCTTTTGGCGGATTAGAATAATAAACATTTGGCAGCAAAACAAACAGTCAATCTGTCTTCCCATGTGCATGGTCTCTGAATTGGTACACTGAGGTTTATGTTTAAGCCAGCCACTCTTTACAAATCTCCTTGTGTGTGTGTTTTTTTTTATTTAAACAAAGCAAAATTCAAATGTGCATCAAGAAGATAGGTAGAGTAGACCTTAGTTACTTTTTTAAGGTTAAGACCAGTGTTGGGTGTAATGCATTACTAAGTAATTACTTTTCACTTGAAAAAGTAAGGGATTACTCTTAATTTTTCTGTAATTGAATTACAGTTACTTCTGATGTAATTGCATTAAATACTACACAGACTGTTGAACAATTCTTTATAAATCAATAGTGGATTTAACATCAAAATTTAATGTCCAATGTTTTTAATGTAACCTTTCAATTTTAAGAAGAATTTACTGTATGCAATTTTATATTATAATAATCACGGTGCATTCTGGGTAATATTATATGTCGTTTTCAAGAAAGTGACTCATAGGCTACTTTCTCAATAATGACAAATATTACCCAGAATGCATTGGTTTTACAGTATATTACTGTTTCAGTGGATAACGGTATTTTACTGTGCAAATTTTTTCTTTTTTTACAGATAGTTTTTAGTGTATAATCATAACTAAACTAATTTGACATTATACTGTACCACAGAAGAAAAAACACAACTTTTGAGTTCTTCTCCATGAATCATGTTTGAATAAATAATAATAATCTTTCAAATAAATATATATTATTTATTTGAAAGAATTAAAAGACCACTATGTCTATCCTTGTATTGTTCAACCGGCTAATGGAATTTAGAAAGTAATATTGCAATACTTTTTAGAGAGAATAATTAGTACAGCAATGTTGAATGTGTAATTAGTTACTAATAATCAATTACTTTTTTTAGAGTAAGTCACCCAACACTGGTTAAAACTCATTTAATAATTTATAATTAATAAATACAAATACATTTATTTGTATTTATTCATTTTACATCTGTTTTTATTCCCCTCCCACCAGAAATTATGGTTAATTACGTAATTATGTAAGAGATATTCTATAACTGTTCTAAGTAATTTAGCAAGATAACTTAGCAGATGATAAGACGTTCATAAAAATGCAACAAATTTGTATTATAGTTAATTTAATATATTCATTTTATTTTAGATGATGGTGTCTTAAGGTGTTGAGAAACAGTTTGGTTTTATTTATTAGACTCCTTATTGCAGAGATCATTACAATTTGGTGTGAATCCAGATTAAACTAATAAAATCCTCATTCACTTGTTGATGTGCCACAGGTATACATTATTTTTGTCTCACCATTGTTTCTGAGAAACTAGGTCATCGTAGAAGGCTGACAGTCCGTGTAGACGATCGTATTCCAGCCAGACATCAGAACTTCAGAATAGGTCAATTCAAGAGCTCAACACATCATTCAAGTCACCATGGCACTCACATCCTGAGTGTAACTCAGCATTCCCTGCTCTCCAATCACATCCTAATACTTTCCCCACCAGGTTAATGCATCTCATCAGAGGACTTAATGTCCTGTACCAGCCCTTAACAAGCACAGCAGACAGACACACGCTTACACATTGGAACGTGTCCCGAAAATGAGTGACCATGAGAGATGACATATTGCATTTCCAGTCAGTACAGACATCAACACATACAGGACTAAATTAATGTCTAATGTAGCTATAATTACTCGGCACTAAAAGCATTTAATGGAGGCAGACCCCATCAGGTTTCCCTTAATTTCCTGTATTAGCTGCAGTTTGTGTGCACTGGCAACAGATAAATTGGTTCTTCTGCCTGGCGGTGTCTAGTACTAAAAGAAATCAACAGTAAAATCTGAAATTCTTTAGAATCATATGAAATTATTCATTGTAGTTAGCTAAAAACTAAATATTAATAAATAAAACAATATTTTAAAATCTGTAAAGAATAGTTGGTTTATCTTAAAAAAGTAAGTTACCTGGTTGCCTTAATTTTGAGTTTATTGAAATTAAAAATTTGAGTTAATACAATGAAGGCGATTGGATTAATCAACAGAAACTCAAACTATTATGTTATCTGAACCACATTTTCTAAGTTGACTTGGCTAAATAAAAAAATGTGATAACAAATCATGAAAATAACTTTTTACAGTGTAGTTACAGTTAAAATGTCTACATTTTTTTTTTTTTAAATTTCGTTATATATATATTTTTAAAAAGTTAACATATTAAAAAAAAGAGCGTCCTGCTATAAGTGCATTTTTTATAGTCAAATGAATACATTTAATAGTCATATTTAATTTAATGCTTTTAATGATCACATTACATTTAAAAACATAAATGCTACACAATGTCTGTTTTTAGGATGTCTGTTATACCATGTCTACAGCTGAAGCACAGCACAATAATAAGCACCACTGCTAAAAATATCAAAGGTTTACAAAAATCGCTGACCTCACTAATCGAGTCGTTGGACATTCGGATGATCATGAACCATCCCTAGCCAGAACAGATTAGAAAAATCGTAGATTAGCTGTTTTTCATCACACAGAGCATTGCAATGCCCGTTTATCAGTGTTGGATGCCCTTTGGTTTGGGAGACGACCAGAGTGCATTAATGAAATGAGTCAGCTCAGTGCTTCAGTGCTAAAGGCCTGTGACAAAGAGAGAGAGAGTGTGTGTCTACAATGAGGATAAACACGGGCTCTGAGTATGGAACAGTGCTTTAGACAAACATCAGCGTCCCATAAATCCACAACCCTCTCTAAAGGGAACAGGTTCCGTTGCCTGTTTGGATTTATGGCCCAGGCGTGGATGTGGGCTTTGGGAGTGTGTGTAAGACATGGAAGATGAACTAGACCTCTTAGATGTTGTTGTGTCATGGTGTTTCATACACCATAGATCTGATCCCCCCCTCCTCCTCATTTCCCAGGGAGAAGAGGGGACGGATGGATGGATGCGAGGGGCATTTAAGGGTTTCTGTGTACATGCACAGGGCAGATGTCTGCTCAGTGCATGCTGGCAGGTGTGTCAAAGTTTGCATGATAGTTTTCATGCAAAGATAAAATGAGTGGGCTCTAATGGCTGCAATGTTTGTCTTCTCTTTTTTCTTTTTTCCATTGTGTCTTCTTTGCTGAAATGCCATCAGAGGCCAACACCATCCCAGGTGAGTTGATAATATCTTTTTAAGTTGTACTGAATTGTCTTTTAAGGCAGTGAAAGCATTATTGATGTGCAGTGCACAGTGGTATTCAAATGTACAGTAACATAAACATAGAAATCAAATATGCTTAAAATTATTGCTGTGTTTCTATTAAAAGTTGCCATAATGAAAAAGGGAATGTCTATTTACACTAAGTGCAAATAGCGTCCCTTGTTGGCAAACGCTATTTACACTAGCTCCGCCCACCAATGTCTGGTTGGGCCACTGAAGTTTAATTGAGTGGAAGTCAACGTCTTCAGTGGCGCAGCGGTAGTGCATAAGGCTCGCAGTCCTGACTTTTACCGCAATCGACGGCGGTTCGAATCCGCCTTTTGCCGAGCTCGCTCTTCTCAATTTTTCCATCACACATCGCATCAGAAAGGCATTTATTTTCAATAAAAATGAAAATGTTCTAAAAGTGGAAATAAACTGCATAACGAGTGTTTTAATAATAATAAAAGTGTTTTTTGGGTTGGGTTTGTGGAAGGTGTAGGGAGGGTTTTTATTCTCCCAATAAGGCAGCATCTATTTAATCATTTTAATAAATATAATTATTTACACTCTGTGATATTATTGCATCCTGTTAATGTACAAAAATACTGAGGTGCAAATAGTATCTGCCAATATAAAGTATAGCATGTAGTTACTATTTACACTTCTTGCAAAGAACTGCTACATTTAAATGATGTAAATAGAATATATCACTATTTTCACCTAGTGTAAATAGCATCTTATTTCTGTTTACACTTAGTGTAAATAGCGCTGACAATGAAAAATACTAAGATTCAATGAAACCTTATTAGTGACAGATATTTCCTTCCATTTTCCTTCTCATTATCATATTATCATTATATTAAACAACAAATAAAATGCACTAGGTATTTTTATTATGCAGTACTGTTTTATTAATGCAGTAAGTTTGAGTCTGTTTATTGTAAAAATAGCAATCCACAACAATGACTATATTCATAAATATTTTATTTCTCAAGGTCACTTTACAACCTAAAAAAGTTAAGCTGTCACATTAAATTTAAAAAAAAAAATACTACTACTTAACAAGAAGTCAAAACCCCTTTCTTCTGCAAAGATGTGAGGTCACTGTATGCTCTGATACATACCTAAAGATGTTCTTCTCTTTCTGTCACTTTTTCTGTTCCTCAAAGGTTTTGCACACATGATGATGGCGGATCAAGGTATGCCACACCCTTTCACCGTTATTCACTCTGTTGCGATTTGATTATATTGCATGCCTGAATTGAATTGCTGTGCAGTGAATGAGCTAAACTGTAATTCTGCATAGATGTGGACTGTACTTTGACTGTTTCTTCCTATCTCTCCATGCTTTCCTTCTGTGGATTCTGTTCATCTCTCTGTTGCCTTTTGTCTCCTTTCTCAAGCCAAGGGCAAAGGTACAGAACCGTTTTCTTCCTCAAGTTGTGCTCTCTTGTGTTTACATCCTTGTTTTGAGTACTTTTTTTGCTAATAGCTGCTCACCATGGGTGACTGGATCAAGAGTATAATTAAATGAGAGTTAATTGAAGGCAAATACACCAAAGGTATTCTGACTGCAGCCTGAATGGTCTGAACTGTAGCGTCTACCTCCCTGGTGGTCTAAAAGATATTTGTATCAGCTGCTAAAAATGCTTAAACTGCACAGTATGACTTGTTTGAGAATGTGAATAACGCTTAATATGCCAGTGCTTGTTGTGGTTTGGATCTTTCATGTGGAATTTGTGTTGTTTGTGTTCTGTCAGGTGCTACAATGACTTCAGCTTTGTGTTTTTTGGAAAGAAAGAAATGAAGAGAATGGAAAGAACTGTGATATTTCAGTCTGGCAGTGCATGTGTGCTGTCATGTCATTTCATAGCTGGCTTCTCTAGTGAGGTTTGTAGATGGGCCCGATTTAGCTCTGACTTGCTGCTGGGCTGAGCATCCCTGTGGAACGCTGTTGAACCACATGTCATCCCTTCGTCTCACTGAAACCAATATTTCATTATGTCTCGGAGTGACCACATAACTTCATTCTTAAAGACAGGACCTTTTAAAGACACAATATGTAAGATTTTTGGATTAAAATATCCAAAAACCACTAAAACAATGTTACATATTTTATTGACTTGTGTACTTACATTATCCCAAATGTTTCTGCCCGTGTCATTGCGTCACCTGTCAGTGACTTCATATCCGCGCTACCCTTAATTTCCGTGGAAACCGTGGAAACACCAAAGACGCTGTTTTGACTGTTTGAAAACTGTTTGGATACGTTTATTGACAGAAAACTAATCATTATTCGTATTGTTTGAATTTCCCTTTTTTTTCCACCATACAATATATTTTAACATTAATTGCATGCCATTTGGCAACACAATCCAGCTTTTATTAATATGATGTTCTAATATGATTTGCTGGATGTTTTTGTCTGCTTTTAGAATTTTCACAATAGAGATTTTGGTTGCATGAGTACATTTAGCTTTTTTTTTTTTCTTTTTTTTTTTTTTGAGCAGCCTGTGTGAAAACCTGATTATGTTTGTTTAAAGGAGACCTATTATGCCATTTTTCACAAGATGTAATAGGCTCTGGTGTCCCCAGAATGTGTCTGTGAAGTTTCAGCTCAAAATACCCCACAGATCGTTTATTATAGCTTGTCAAATTTGCCCCTATTTGGATGTGATTAAAAACACACAGTTTTTGTGTGTGTCCCTTTAAATGCAAATGAGCTTCTGCTCCCGGCCCCCTTTCCAGAAGAGGGTGGAGCTTTAACAGCTTGCACTTCGGTTGCTCAACAACAACAAAGCTGGACAATCTCACGCAGCCAAAATGAGGATTGTCAGTAACGATGTTCAGCCTTACATTGTTCAAACTGAAGTTGGACACTGATGGAGAGACTCAGGAAGAAGTTACAACTTTTAGAATGAAACTGGACGTTTGTGAATGATTAGTGGATAAATTTATGTAGTTGCTGTGGAGTTGATTCAACTCATTGACTAGCATGTGCCGTCATGTTAAGGTTTTGTGCAAATCCAACGTTGAATTGACCCTCGTTTGTGAAGCAGTCCAGCGTAAAATGACAGCATGGCAACAAAACACTACTACAGCAACTCTTCCTCTTCTCTAAAGCAGCCCAACATGACCTCACCCCCTTTGTTGCGTGTTCTTGGGGGCGGGGTTTATTTAAATTTTAGGGTTTGTGATGTCACCAACCAGGGAAGAAGCTCCTTGTAGTCCCTACCAGCAGTTTGTTGTAGACCTCAAAAAGTGATTTCTGTAAAAGAAAATATCTCTCTTTGCATTGAACTTTGAGCATTGTAACATCGCAGATGTTGTTTATGCTCAAACAGCAACATTACACACTAACTAAAGTTAAAAAAAAAAAGTGAAATCATAATCAAGGACCCATTTAAGGATTGAACAATTGCAGTGGTCAATTATGAAAACAATGCATGCAAGACTTTTTTCAGCTTCAAAACATTTAATTTTTTTAAATATTTTGATGTTACAGTAGCATTTTTGGACATTTGCATATCTACAGTAATTGTCGAGCTGATAAAATGATCAAAATTCACATCCCTATTATGGTTCATGTGGACTTCAGAATAGTTTGCAGTTGGTATGAAAGTAATCCAGTCTAATTTGCAGAAAGAAACCTTTTTTGATTTCCATGAGGAATGGAAAAAGTTTAGTATTTTCATGTCACAGACACATTCTGTATATGTTTGCTAGCAAAACTAAAGAGACAAAACATGAGTGGAGCACCTCAAAACTGGTTTTTGTCCTTTTTTTATACTAAACCTGGCTTTGTATACTATGAAATTTGTTGGCATTAGAACAAATCAGTTTGTTATATTCCTCATTTTTAAGTCTCTTTAGATAAATGTGTCTGCTAAATGAATAATGTGAATTAACACATGGGATCACTTATGGGGAACACAGAATTGAGCGATCGAACGGAAGTGCGTAGTACAGTATAAAGGGTTTGGTCTTCTATTGCATTAGTGCTGATATGAACTAAAATGAATCCAGGCATATGCTGCAATTTCACTTGCCAACCTAGTTTTTTCCCTCAACCCAATTTAAGTGCTAAGTCAGAGCCCAGTCAGCGAGAACCTGGCAGACAGACAATACAGTATATAGCCAGTCAGATGCATTAGCACGTATTTGCCTGCGTCGCATCAAAAGCAGTTGTATTGTAGAGCCGTCTCCGACACTGTCTCTCCTGCTACCGCCTTGCGTTAAATCCCTCTGCTAGACGGGGGGACATTATTACAAATCAGCCTGGCTGTACGCCCAAGTTAAGACGACAAGGGCTTCCATTTAGGAGCACATTTGCTTCTCTGCTGTGCTGAACGATACTATGAAATGTTTATTTATCTGCATTTGTTTCCATCGCCGTCTCTTTCACCTGTCACTGCCGAACGAGTTTGTACAGCTTGTGAATCTCAGAATGTTCCTCTTTTTTTTTTTTTTTTATCCTTTCCTTCGAAACCTCTTGCAGTTAAACCTCAGGAAGATTCCTAATTGTAGTGCTTTGTAATATTTGACAGTGTTGTGTCTTCAGCACCGTAGAGGAAGGAAGTGAGAGGCAGCAGCTGTTTTTGGGTAACCCAGGGCTTGTCGCTCATGTCTGCGTATCTTCGGGCTCTCGGACGCTATTCCTCGGCACCCATCTGAAGTCAATCACATCAGTCAGCACATTGTTCTCCTCTCTGGCACAGGCATATGTCAGAAAACAACAGAAAGTCAGAGGACAAAGATGAAGAAGAGTCTCCAGGGACTTCCTGTCTGTCATTTGTTTTTGATTCTGTCCTCTTTCTTTTCATGTGTTAGTTTATTTTTTATTTTCTCAGAGGAACATTTTGGTGCTTAGAGGTTGTGCTTACATAGCTTTGGAAATATAACAGAGTTCTCATTTATTTCTATTTGAAGCTTTGTCTAGGTCTAGGATGATAGACAAATAAAACAAATGTTACAGAAAAGTACTGAACTATAAAATGAATATGGATGTCGAGCTTAGATAATTTGGTCTAAAAAGAGTGTGATGAGAAATATTTGATGTAGTATTGAAACAGATGTGGTATCTTGGAAGCACAGTTTGTGACATTTAATATCTTATCTGAAGCTGTAGAGGAGACTTGTGTGAGATTATTATGGAGTTCTCATTATGTCTCATTGAAATAAGTAAAATGAACATGAATTGCATATCATAGAATTTTTAATGAAGTATTTAATGAGTTTATATTTGTGATGGTTTGTAATTTTGTTGAGATCTCATGTGTAAACCCAGACGTCAGATTAGGGTCTTTAAATCTCATGAGCAGAAGTGCCAGTTTTGCTCAAAGGTTGCTTTTTTATGGATTAGACAAAATGGAGTTCTCATTTATGGCAACTATCAACTTTGTTTCAGATGTTTCTCCTAAAATTCTTTCAAGCGAAGAATAGAAAAGGACACAAATTAGACAGTTGTTTACTAGGGTTGAGTATACAACTATATGTGACCTGTGCTGGCAAAATCATTCGCAATGAGCAAATGCTATTTTCAAAATGATATATGATTTGTTGGAATCGGACAAAAAATGACTGAGCTACACCTGTTTGAAGTTGATAGAGTCAGCAAAGTCAACTTTGAGAAAAATCGAGTTAAAGTTTTCTGAAAGCTCCAAAACAAAATCACCTTGCAACCATACCTTAAAATCACTGGCAATAACACCAGATTTGGCAAACACCAAATCAAAACCAAATATCTATAGGAAAAATAAATATTCAACTTTTGTCCCCATGATACCACAATTGTTTGATTAACATTAATGAAACAGACAGCAATACGTATTACCACTGTACATATTAACTACCTATACTGTACTGCACAGATCTAATATAATGTTACACATCAGATGTTTTTCCCCAACAGTTAACCAAAAGTTCACTTACAGATAATGTTTGCGTGAATGTATATGCGTATAGTGGGATTGTGCACTGTCTGAAGCGTCTTTGTGCGCATGCGCTTTGGATGTTTATATCAGCGCGAGTAAGATCATTTTTTTTGCATCAGCATTAGTTTGAAAATCACATTTCATTGGTTCAGACTCATTCACAAAGTTGTAATACTGCGCTTTAAACGTTACCAAACTTAGTGCTTAGGGAAGCGCCAGTCATCCAGAAAGCGAGCAGAGAAAACTGCATTTTTTATGGTCAAAGGAAAGGTACACCTCTCAGAAAATGTACAAATAAAGATACTTTTAAAAGTTTAATTGCTATTTGGGGCATTGGGATTGCTAGATTTTAAATTTCTTTTTTTTGTCATAATACCTCTCACACAGTGCAGTCTGTCTCACCTGTTCCTCTTTATCATCTTAAATCGTTTGCAAAAATATTTATTTAAATGAAATTAAATCAATACTAGGCTGCAAATATTGTCTGCTTTGCACAGCGGACAGATTGGTTACTGTGGCTCTGGTCCAGACCACCCAGAGATTTCTGAAGTCATTCCGCAAGTGTGTGAGTCTTTGATAGATATTAGTTGGTACAGGAGGCAGTAAATGAGTTGACCTTTTTGGACAGCAATGGAAAGTCTGAGCTGTTACAGGACAGAGGGAAGTAGAAACACTGTAGCTCACGCTATGCTGATGAACTCGCATGCAAGGTAATGAATTGCAGTGCCATTATGCAAATACTATGCTAATTATCTAATCAGATTTGATTCCATTAAATATGTACCCAGCTTCCTAACCTTGAGAAGGCAGGGACTGATCAGCTCACTCTTTCTCCAAAAAAAATCTTTTCTCGATTTTTATATTTCAAACTATTCTTTCTTTTTTCTTTTCCTTTTCAAACCTTTTCTCTTCTTTCTTGCATCTTTATTACCTTTTCTTATTTTGTTTTCGTTCTTTTACTCAAACATTTCATCATTAGTGTTCTTTTACGTTTCTGTTCCAAGCTAAACTGAACCTTTCCTGTCTAGACAAAACTGAAGCAACATCTCTGACCGCGTTAGACATTTGAAATGAAGAATCCTATTGTGATTTCTCACATTTACACCTTGTTTGCAGCAGTGCAAAAGGCTCTGCCACCATGTTCCTCTGAGTGGGGTGTTTTTATGACACAGAACAGCGTTCTCAGTTACCACACATCTGAAGGCAGGCCTCCCTGACAGTGAGGTGACACATGGTGAGTGTGTGCGAGAGCCAGATAATGAAATCTTTATCACATGTTTGGGAGGCCTGTAATTCCATTTGCTCTACTAATCCCTCGGTCACTTTGTCTCTCTGGCCTTGTTTCCACCTGGTATTAAAATGCATTTTGGTTGATCGGATCACTAGTGGATGATGCTAAATACAGGTGCAAACAGGGTCTAAAATGTTTTGAGCTTGTCAGCTTTTGACGACACATTCAATCAGATTGCTTTCATAGTGTAAATGCTCATGTGGTCGAATGCGTCCGAACAGCCTCAAAAGACTACTCTCAGCCTACTGACCTAACACATAAACATTATGGAAAGTGCGCTAGCCAGATGGGATTTTAACTTTGTCGGCTGAAGACCCAAGTTTGGTTTGTAGATGAAAAACATCCCAAGCACAATGTTCTCTCACCATTCCTGATTTCTAACACGGACTCGCAGTGTTCGCCATCAGTTTTCTGTTGTCTCTGGTCGCGTTCATATGTAAATTGCGTGAGCTTATTTCATCCATTAGATAGAAAGATCTGAAAAACTGATACATTTACCCACCCATAGACTCACCCCTCAAATAAATCAGAACAGAAGTGGTTGAAAATGGACAAAAGAGACAGATTAAAACACCAGGAATGTGTTTCCCTCGTTTACTTGTGATCCAATCGACCAAAACACATATTAATACCAGGTGCAAACAGGGCCTCTGTCACTCACAGAACAAACCTGACTAACCAGAATTCCCATTCAACTGATCTACAGTTTATACTTCTTTTTAATAGCACAAACGCAGCCTATATTTAAATTTTAAAATGGATTGCCTGATTGCCTTTGCTTCTTAATAATAGTATGTTAGAGTGTTGTCTTTAAGCAAGTACTGAATTATTATTATAATTTATTTTTTTCAGGGGAGACATGAAAATGAATGATTCCTCTGTTAGGTACGAATATGTTAGGAAACATGGCAGTCTGATGTTACTTTCAGAGCTTCATGTTGTCCATAATTTGTATTGTTTTTTTAAATGTCATTCACTGAAGACTCCTCAGGACTCATCAGTGCAGGAAGAGCTCTTAGGAAAGCCTGATTGAGCCACCTCGCCGGCTGTCTGCTGATCAGAGAGCGATGGCCTCTCTTGTGTAATCAGGACCAGCCACACAGGGTGTCCTCTAACAGAATAGCCTCATCACCTCCCCCTCTGTGATTTCCCCCCTCTCCATACGCTGTAACCGAGACAACAGAACTCCTCATCGCCCCCCTCCCCACAGCCCTCTATTTCCAACTCCCAAAGGCTCTTTTCAGCGTAACACCGAAAAGAACATCAATCTCACCCGATACACACACACATGTACACACAAACAAACAAAAAATGAAGCCTTATTCCAACCCCCCCAATCCACCCATCTGAATGCAGTTATGTCCATAATTGCCTCCAATTTCCCTGAGTCACACCTGACATATTAAGCTACTGTACACAACGATTTCCTTTCTGGTCCCCAGAGGGAACAAGTGCCATTTGATTATGGCTAAATGTGATTATTGTCCTCCCGTCCAACTGGCTTGTGGCGGTCCTTTGTCCCTGACAAAACAAGAGAACAAGGCGACCAATCCATTCGTGACAGACCAGCCCGGATGTTGCCCGGTGAATAAAAAAAAATGTTAATTATTTGTTGAAATGGGTAATCATGACTTAATGAAAAGGATAACAAGAAAGCAATCAGATGAACAAGAATTCTGTGGGTAAAAAGCTACTCTCACAAGCTGGTTTGCAGAATAGGGTTTTGCATGCTTGATGTAAAACCAAAAAAACAAAATTTATTATTTCCTTTTTTTTTTACTTATAAAAATAGTTTTTACTTAAGTAATTACTTATTTGTGTCCTGTTACACTCTAAAAAATGCTGGGTTGTTTCAACTTAAATTTTGGTGAAATATGGACAAACCCAACCCAACATTTTTAACCCGACGGTTGAGTTTGTCCATATTTGACCCATAATTGGGTTAAAAACAAACCCAGCATTTTTTTTTAGAGTGTATAAACTATGTAAATATTTTGCTTAAATAGTAAAGTTCTCTGGGCTGTGTTTTAGTGATTTTAGTCTAGTTTTAAGGGGGGTTTTACTGTGCTTATGCAGTGCAAAACCTTGTATGGCTTATTGCTTAAATTTGTTTGCTTGTCTTTATGTATTCTGGCTGTTGGATGCAAGATATTTTTGGCCGATCTCATCAGACACATTTGCAAAAAGCACTGCTTATTATGAACCACTTCAATTAGTAAGATTTAACCTCCCTGTTCTGGTGATGCTGAGAGGGTGGCATGGAGAACAGAATTTCAAAGTATGGCAGAAGTGAATGTGCATGAAACAGTCCGGGCCAGTGTACTTTGATTTGTTAAATATCATATTATTTTTGTCTCTTCCTTCCAGCTATTTTCAGAGTGAACGTGTTGTGTTGTGAGTGTTTAGTGTGGTACCATACAGTATATCATTTAAGATACCAACTCTCGCTCATTTTTGAGACATCTCAATCACTTGGTTGCATCTTTTTGAAAATGTTGCTCTTCAGGCAATAATAGGATTTTTTTTTCACATTGTGAGTGAATGGCATTGGTTTGTTATTTGTCATTTGAAAATGTCATGTTTCAGTAATGGAAATTGATTCAGAAATGACACAACTTGTCTTTATGACACTGACAAAAATAAGACTGGGCCAGATGTAATGGAGTTCTCTAGTTTCTATAGAACAAAAAAAAAAAAGGAAAGATATAGCCTTATTTATTTTACACATAAGCTTATAGATGTTTTCAGCATGTTTTTTTTTTCTTTGATATTTTGATATGCATACTTTTTGATGAAATATTTAATATCCTAAAATGAGTTGGTTGCAAGGCCAGAAAAGAGGCTTAAATAGGGCAATGCATTTATTTTACACATTTATTATTATTACACATATTATTATTATTATTATTATTAGAGAGATTTCTCAGTCACAAGGGTCAAGGCATTATTTATTGTTAATCAGCCATGACAAATTATGTTTTTGTGATAATGAGAGTTTATACATGTGTAGATATCTGGATCTTCACAAAGGTCATACAGTGCCAAGCTGTAATTGCGTTGTTAGAAGTGGGCAAAAATGAACATCTGGTGTCCAACAGTGCACCTATTGATCCTCATTACTTTGTGTACTTGTAGACAGCAAAGGACTTTCATTCCCACAATCACTCTTTAATTGTGTCAAGCATGAAACGAGCATATTTAGCACTATTAACCATCATTGATTGAGAGTTGTTTGTGCAGTCTTTCAGGTAGTCTTATGCACATGCTGGACACAGTATAAGCATCTTTATTTACTGTCTATTAAGAGGATCGCTTATAAAAATAAATATGGAATTGGAATATAGCCAATTCCTCCTAAGGGACTCCTAAGAGATTGTGCATCATTTTGGCCAAATTTAAAGGTGCCCAAGAATGCTTTTTCACAAGATGTAATATAAGTCTAAGGTGTCCCCTGAATGTGTCTGTGAAGTTTCAGCTCAAAATACCCCATAGATTTTTTTTAAATTAATTTTTTTAACTGCCTATTTTGGGGCATCATTAACTATGCACTGATTTTTTCAGCGCGCCGCCCCTTTAATTCGCGTGCTCCCTGCCACACGAGCTCTCGATTATATTACAGCACATTTACAAAGTTCACACAGCTAATATAACTCTCAAATGGATCTTTACAAGATGTTCGTCATGCATGCTGTATGCATGCTTCGAATTATGTGAGTAAAGTATTTATTTTGATGTTTATATTTGATTCTCTATGAGTTTGAGGCTGTGCTCCGTGGCTAACGGCTAATACTACACTGTTGGAGAGATTTATAAAGAATGAAGTTGTGTTTATGAATTATACAGACTGCAAGTGTTTAAAAATGAAAATAAATTACTCAATTATGCCAAGGTAAATTCAAATTTTGAATCTAGGGCACCTTTAAAGGCACCAGTGAAGGTTTTAGAACACACAATGTTTGTAATCTTATGGTTCAGTATAGTTTGAATACTTGGTTGATGAAATTTAGTGAGTGTTTACTCTCAGAAGCTAGCTAAATATATAATTCAAAACCTCAGTTTTCAGACATATAGGGACATCCTTATATGGAAAATGGTGGCTGCATCCAAAAACTGAAAAATGCTGCCTTCAGAGGACACATTTCAAGGTAGGAAGGCATCAAGGCACGTCCAAATCCAAAGTTAGCTTCACTTCCTGTCTCATGATTCCTTCATCTGATCGATTTTTGAAGGCAGCATACAGATGTATCCTTCATACAATGCTGTGCTTTCCATTCTGTGACAGTTCAGCTAAAAAAATAAAGATGGCGCCTGAAAGTTGCGTTTGGTGGTTTCCACTTCTGATGTCATTTCTAGTTAGAAATTGCTATTGTAGTAATTAAATATCCGCTTAGTTCTCAACAAAGCTCGCACTATTTTGCTTTAGATCATTAAACCGTTACTCTGATAGTTTTGTGAGGTGCCTTCGTGCGCAAACGCTGCCTGCAGAGTCATTGTCTATAAGGCAGCGAGGGAACAAGTCAGCTGCCTAAGTTTTCAGATGCAGCCAATTTTTATTTTTTTTTGCCTAAAAATATAAAAG
Organism: Megalobrama amblycephala; assembly: GCF_018812025.1. Lineage (NCBI taxonomy): Eukaryota > Metazoa > Chordata > Actinopteri > Cypriniformes > Xenocyprididae > Megalobrama > Megalobrama amblycephala. Next base: position 13,603,951 of record NC_063048.1, on the reverse strand, counting down.
TCTATAGTAAATATGAGTTTTGTATAAAAACAACAGAACTCTGTTATGTCCTCACTATGCTATGTCCTTACTAAGTAAATGTGTGAGTGTAGAAGGTTTTAGACAACCTACACCTGCTAGTAATCAATACCCCTCTCAAGCAGAACTTGGATGCCATAGTAACCCCTCTCACGCTGTTTGTTTGGAATGGTGTGTTAGCATGGTGCTTGGCCTTGTTTTCCCTGGTCTTGGCTAAATCTAACTAAAGCGGACACTTTTGTGCATGATTGTGTATTAGTGGAAATCTTAGACTAGCTCATGCAGCTCTTCCTAACCCTAATTTTATTTCCTGTTACAACAGTGTGTCACAGTACTGACTCCTGCTTGCATAATATCGACCTTCATAATGAAGACTTGCCTGTAGACATTTCTCACAATGTGTGGACACACTTCAGGTCTAAAAATAGCTTTGAGAATTATGCTTCATTCCATTCAGCTTCAAACGTCCTGCTTGAGAAGTGAAAGATAAATGCCACTTGATGTTGGACTTGAAAATGGGTGTGGAAATCTTGAAAACACCGCAAAATGTTTTCTAATTTATCCATTATCTGTATTATTTAGAAAATATACAGTGAGAAAATGCTTGCACTGTTTTCTAATGTGCTATTTTCTAAAATTTGTTTTAATAGCACAGCACTTTTTACACAGCACAACACCTAGCTGATCCCGATGACTGCCCGAGGAATCTCTGGGTGGATGGCAGATTCTGACCCACTTTTTACTCTGGTCTGGCTAACCTGCCGTGTGTGTATGTGCTGAGCACCGTTTGAATTGTGTGCGTTGTGAAAAATGCATGAGTCTCGCCTGGGCAAAGAGCCATGAGGAAGCAGGTCAGCCCTGGCCTGGACTTGAGAACCTTTTAAATGTGTACACACATACACACACACACACACATACAAACTGGACTTCACCGAGCACATGCTCAACAGCAGGTATTTTTAAAGGCACTAAAAAAGGAGCAGAGAATAAGGTGTGTTTCTTATACCTGCAGAGGTTTTAATTTTAACATTGGGCATTTACATTTTCATTTTAATTTCCCCAGTTGATGCACAATATATTGTTTCTATACTTTTATTATTTTGTATTATAATTTATTTATTTTATATCAATTATTATATTTATAGGATGATATGCATGTTCACTTTTTACAGTAGTTTTTGCCATCATCTAATACTCACTTAAAGGGTTAGTTCACATAAAAATGAAAATTCTGTCATTAATTACTCACCCTCATGTCGTTACACACCCGTAGACCTTTGTTCATCTTCAGAACACAAATTAAGATATTTTTGATGAAATACGATGGCTCAGTGAGGCCTGTATCGCCAACAATAACACTCCCTTTTTCAATGCCCATAAAGCTACTAAAAACATATTTAAAGGTGCTACAGAGGATCTTTTCGTCGATTAAAAAACTAAAGACTGTTAGTGAGTTTTTGAAATGAGCGCATGCGTAAGAACAACCCCCCTCCTTCACAGCTCATTTCGAGGGAACGCCTCCCAAAACTCGTGCACGAGTATTGGAACACGAGTGTTTACCACCGGCATTCGCTGTGTTGTGTTAGTGGATTCATTATGTCGGACTCACCGCAGGTAACTCATAATCTGCAGTTGTTACTCCTGTCTCCTGACAAAAAGATTGCATGCAGCGCCTGTGGAGTATGGAAAGTTACTAGAGCACGCAGCCGTGCAGGTCTCTCACAAGGAACATCATGGCAGTGATTGACAAGCCAGAGGGCCAATCCGCGCACATCTCTCACAAGGAACATAATGGCAGTGATTGACAAGCCAGAGGGCCAATCGTTTACACGATGATCGCGTAAACGATTGGCTGATGTTTTTAAGGCCCTACCTTGTGCACAGATGATGTAAATTAATATTATTCCTTTCAGTGCACCTAATAAATAGTCTTTTATCAGTTAGTAAAGACAGTTTCAAGTAATATTGCAAAAATGTATAAAACAAAACATCCTCTTTAGCACCTTTAAAACAGCTCATGTGACTACAGTGGTTCAACTTTTAATATAAAGCAACGAGAATACTTTTTGTGTCCCAAAAATAACAAAATAGAGACTTTATTCAACAATATCTAGTGATGGGTGATTTTAAAACACTGCTTCATGAAGCTTTGAAGCTTAACGAATCATTTTCGAATCAGTGGTTCAGAGCGCCAAAATCCCATGATTTCGGTAAACGAGGCTTCGTTACGTCATAAGTGTTTTGAAACTTCAATAGTTCATGCGACTCTGGCAGTTTGATACGCGCTCCAAACCACTGATTCGAAACAAAAGATTTGTTAAACTTTGAAGCTTCGTGAAGCAGTGTTTTGAAATCACTAGATATTGTTGAATAAAATCGCTATTTTGTTTTTTGGCGCACAAAAAGTATTCTCATCACTTTATAATATTAAAGTTGAACCACTGTACTCACATGAACTGTTTTAAATATGTTTTTAGTAGCTTTCTGGGCATTGAAAAAGGCAGTATTATTGCTGGCAATGCAGGCCTTACTGAGCCATCGGATTTTATCAAAAATATCTTAATTTGTGTTCCGAAGATGAACGAAGGTCTTATGGCTGTGGAATGACATGAGGGTGAGTAATTAATGACATAATTTTCATTTTTGGGTGAACTAACCCTTTAAGTTGCCATGAAATCAAAATTGAAAATTTTGGCTTTTATTATGAATATGTTTGCCATACTGTTATCTATAAGCTAGTGTGCTCCAAAACAATGACAAAATTTGTGTTTAGAAGATACAATTGTTCAAAACTTAGTCTCTCACTTCTGCCAATATGGATCAGTGATTTCGATGACATCACTCTGCACTTCAGCTTCGCATCAGATTTTCTGTCCAATCAAATGCTCTCTAGAATCTAAAGTGTCCCGCCCCCTACACTATAAATAGATGCTGAAGCTGTGGCTAAAATCGCACATTTACTATTTTCTACATGGTGAATGGCACATAGTGCTCTATATAGGGGATAGGGAACGATTCAGTGTAAATACGCTTTCCATTGTGGCAGATGAAGTCTGGTTTCACGTTTGTGTTCTGCTCCGGTTCAGAGACACGATAGCAAAGAGTGGATGATATACGCAAGTTGCTGCAGATCCCAAAACATTTGAATTCTACACAGAATGCTGTACTTTAAAGTGATATGGAGGAGAAACGGTTAACGATCAGGAGGAAACTGCTGCTTTACCGAGCTCAGTCAGCGGCTCTGGCCAAGCTGTTATATAAACTAAACTCTATTGGCTGTTTTAAAAAAGGGGAGGAACTGTTCAATATGTCTTTGTGATTCATTGTAAATTAAGTCAACACATTGAATAATGCTGGCACTTCAGTGGGCCTTTAAAGTTAATTGTTAAAAACACTAATTTAATAACAATGTTAACTGTAATATTTAGCAAATCTCAAAATAAAGATGTTTTTCATAATGTAATGTCTAAATTTACCTGTAGCATTTAAAATGATTGATTTTAGTTTTTAGTGTTGGATTTGTTTTTTAGCTGATCTGGCCACTAAACATTTTAATCTCACTCTTCCCCTTTAAGTTAATGCCTGGCATCACTTTAATTGTGTGTTTGTGAGACAGGATCCTGTCCTTGTTGTGGACACTCTCTGACCTGTGCTTTTGGTTAAACGCTGCACATCTTTTCTTTCCTGCTCTTCTCTTTCCTAGAACACACACACACTGAAAGTAACCGGTGTCTGTGTCGTGCCCGTGTTTGGTCTGAGTAACCCCCCCCTCGGTGCTTTGGAAGCCTGAGATAGTCACCTGATCTGGCCTTGCTGTGAAAGCGTAGAGTTTGTGACCTCAAGCTAGATGAAATGTCCTGCCAACAAGAGCCAGGCAAAACAATAATGAAGGATGACTGTCTGTTTCAAAGCAAGCAATATTTCATCAGAGGGCAATTACTGTGTTCCTAAGTGTGTTCTCAATTTAGAACTTAAATTTATAATTTATGTCACTGTCAGGTTGTCTTCTGCTGATGTTTCACAAGACATTCAGTAAATTTCCATACAAATGTGTCAGTGGAGGCTGAAAAAAAAGAAAGAAAAAAAATCAAATGCTGTTCCTTTAATAGTGTTATGATATAATCGGTAGTTTCCGTAAATCGGTTGAGAATTCCCTTTGGCCCAAAAGGCAGTTTTACCTCAGGCAAAGTCAATAGCAGAGGGCAGAACGTAATTTATCTGGTGCACACATCTGTTGTGTTTAGAAAACATAGGACCCAGACACCAGGAGATCTACTTTGCAATACTGATGAACAGTCTGTAAGCCTCAGTTATTAAAAGAATACTTTTCATTTATCTTAATAGAAAGAATATGGTATTACAGTTCTTCTGTGTACACTTTTATTTGGTAAGATATTTTGACGTTTTTGAAAGTAGTCTCTTATGCTCACCAAGGCTGCACCAAAATACAGTAGAAAAAGTATCATTTTTAAATATTATTATAATTAAAAATTAATTTATTCCTATGATGGCAAAGCTGAATTTGAGCTGATTTGATGCTCAAGAAACATTTCTTAATATGAAATTGAAGACATTGTACTTAATATTTTTGTGGAAACCATGATATATATATATATATATATATATATATATATATATAGTGTAAATATTTAATTTTAATTTCATTTAATTTGAAACAGGACAATCAAGAAATGTTCTCTGGGAATATGACAAGTGTTTGGAGGGTTAAAAATAAGAGGTCCTGGTGATGTCAACCACAAAGTAAAACACTTACTTTCACTGTTGTTAGTTTCACTCAGACCATCCACGTTCACATTACTTAATAAAACTCATGAAACTACATGAACTTAATTTAACTGAGTAGTTTCTACTAAAAATGAGTATTGTCAGCTTTACTTAATAAGTGTTTGTTCAGTCAACTTAATATTGCTGAGTGAAACCATAGACTGTAAAAAAATATGGATGTAGTGTCCGTGACGTCACCCATAGAGTTCTGAATAGCAGTTTTGATGCGCAAATGAGGCCGCGGCCATCTTAGCTGCACGTGACCGCACGTCACTCACGGATAACTGAAAATGGGCAAAGAGGCGGAACGAAGTTGGAGCCCATGCGACTTGTTGCTGAAACCACGCCCGCCCTAGCTATCTATCTTAGATACTATCTAAAATATTAATAAACATAGCAATATCATTAGAAAGTACTAAAGGATTACTGTCAATCTACGGTGATTTTTTTTTACGATAACGTTATAGATGCTCCAACACCAGTAGGCTAATTAATTTGTGTGGGGTGTGCAAATAACACAAATCAAATGGGATTTCATACCTTTATAATGAAATAGAGATCGCGAGATGAATCCAATCCGTGGCACTTGGGTAAAATATATATATATGTACCAGATGTATATCTCTCAAATGTTCTCTCAAACTAATGAGCACGTATCCAAAGTATAATTTTTCAAAATAGTGCAGCAGTTTTAGTTATATCCAAGCAGTGCTGTCGGAGTTGTATATCCTCCTGGTATTGTCATTGAAGTAAATCTCAGGAACAAAACTTTTAGCCAATGCCACGACGATCCAACAACGTGTGTTCTGCATGCGAGCACATGTACACAGACTGACGTCTCGAGTATGCAGCAAGCCATATATTGTATAAAATAATACAGAAAAAAGCACAAATACGAGTGAGATGCCAAATTCAGCGGCTGAAATGAGCTGCTGAGGTAACATGACAGCTCACAGACAGCAGCGGCATACCTGTCACTCAAGTGACCACGCCCTTAATTATGCAGAACTTTAAGGCTTAATATAATTTAACCGGATGAGCTATAAAAAAATTCACCCCCCTCAGAGTTGTCATGAAGGGCAAATTCGCAGTATAGACCAAAACCACAATATGAACCAGACTGTAAACATGTTTTTTTCTGCTGTAAACTTGGCTAATTTAACATGATGGTCAATGAGATTCTGCTCACTTCTGCAGCCTGTCCCTAGCGGCCAGTCGATGAATTGCAATTTAATTCACTTCCGTATTGGCTTCACGAGAAACAGGGGGAGGTTGCCGCTTGAGTGAAACGCACAAATTAATGTTGACATAACTAACTGGGCAGTGGATCCGTAGTTCCCAGCATGCTTTGCAAGGGACTGCAGTAGGAGAGTAAATTTAAGGATTAAAGTGTTATTTTATGTGTTTTTCAGTAAAGGGAAAGATGTTAGTTTATGTTAGTGTTTAATGTTCAGTTATGTTGGACATTTGGAGAGGAGTTTTGTGGTTACCATTATGCAGAAGACTGGTACCTGTGTTTAGGCTGTGAGTGCTCGTATGTTTATAGGATGGAATTCCTGCTCTCAATTAAATTGATTTTGTTCAACAAGTTATTTTTTTGAGTGCATTTTGTAGAGTAAATAGTTAAAGGTGCTCTAAGTGATCCTGGGTGGAGTAACTTCCTGTTGACGTTTGAAGTGTTGTCAAACAAAACAGAGGCTAGCTAGACCCTCCCTCCTCCTCCTCCTCCCCCTCCCCTCCGTGCTTCCTGAAACAGTCATGAACGCACATTTAAAATCATTCTTGTCGGTTATTGGCTGGAACATGTTTATTATGATTCGTGGTCCAGGCTGCACCAGTTTGTTTTTATTGCCATTTTCGGAGCTTGTGGCGACTACAGAGACCGCATTTTTTTACAGTGTGTTCAGGGGACAGGCAGCTAGCGGATAGTGAGGAGATGTTTGCTGTATGTGACAAAAAATGTTTTGGCCTAAAAACGCGTGACATCACTTAGAGCACCTTTAATTTAATAAGATAAATCAAGTCAATAAATGTGTTTACCTTACGTAATAAACATATATAAATTTAACAGGGCTGGATTTCCTGATAACGTTGTCTCTTAGCTCGCTACGAAGACTCTAAAGGAGTACCTTAACTGAAGGTATACCTTTTCTAGGTTTGTTCCCTAACTATCCCTTAGAATCAACCTTTCTTAAGTGTGACGTTACCTGGTGCTGTCCATGGCAGTGGTGCTGAATTGGTTGATATCGATGGCTCGAGAATGGATACTTCACTCTATGCAGGGCGGCTTCACTGTGTTATGTGAGAAAGCAGTGGTCTTTATAAAAGAATCACTTTTATATCGTTTTTCCTTTTTTATTCAAAATATTCACAAACTTGTTAACTATATCATGAATTTTATGATATATTCCGATTGTAAAATATGTGGAAGTGAATGTGTTTTGTCACGCGATGAGTTGCAACCGCAATTCAGAGCTGAAATTTTCCCGGAAATATGTAGAAGTATGTAGCCAGTGAACTGGGAGAAGAATAGAGTAAACTTTATTGTTTCATACACAATGTGTATCTGATATTAATAAAACACTTTGTCATAATTATATAATTGAAAGTGTTATTATTGCAGCTTTCATAGACATCAGTGTATGGCAATTTGATTTTTAACAAACTATAAACGTCTTTTTTATATAGCCTAGTACTTCATTCGAATGTGCATTTAAATGTCTGAAACCTAAAATAAACCTGATGTGGTTGAAAACACTGAATAGTTGTGATATATGACAAGCACTGAGCGTGTCTGTCTGTAGCTCAGCACCAAAGCACATTTGAATTTAGCAGTGAATCTTTGCATTTTATTCTTTTCTTTCTATTGCCATTTATCCTAATTGAACACAACTTCAGAATTATATTAGTATAGACTGTCAACAGTGATAAGGTATAGCTAAGAGTGGTCCAGACCAACCTTACGAACGAATGACTTACAGAAGGTATACTTCTGTATACCTTCTGTGTACCTATAAACACGTATTAACATTAAGGTACAGCTTAAGGTATGGTTTAAGAACGACGTAGAGTTAAGAAGGTTTCCGGAAATCCAGCCCATAACATTAAGTAAACAGCACACATAAATATTATGTGACAGTGACAAATTCAAATGATTTTGTCAGCTTTACTTGAATTTCTTTTGTTCATACAACTAAATTGTTATTTGTACAAATTACTCAATATAGTTGTGTGGAACCACTTGACACTGCTTTTTAAGTAAATTCAACAATTCATTTTTTTGAGTGAAAGTTATTTTAGAGAGAAAACATATGTTATCATGGAAGATTATGAACACAAACACATTGTTTTATTGTTTTTTTTTTTTCTTTCAATGATACATGATTTACAATAAGACAAGGAATGTTTATCAAAGTAATAGCGGCCTGTTTTCATTTCATGGTGACTTTAATAAAACATTCAGTAGCTGACAAACACTTAGAGATGTTAAAAACCATTTAGCTCAGGCTTTTTTATTTTTATCTACAGCTTAAGCCACTGTTTCCGGTGTTAGAAATCCAAAATGACACAAGCGCCGCCATTCCTTTGAGAGGGCGGTTAATGTTTTAAGGTCTTTAGATCCACCATTCACCATCACACCATCACAAAAAGCAAAGGGAGAGAAAAGGTACCGGTATTCCTTTTTTTAATAGGTACTGTGGGTTTTAGTCTCTCAGAAAGCTCGATTTAGGAAATGAAAGACTTCAAAGGCGATGTTGTGCCCTTTCATGTCCCAGATTAAACACGGTACGCTCAGACTGCACGAGTGGGTTCGCTCTACACGCAGGGAAATCCGCGCTGATATGATGTGTGCGTGAACGCTTATAGGTGTTCCTCTGCATGACAGTTTGGTTTCTTGTGATATGCAGATCCGTGCACAAGACGCTTGTAACGTGATTGGCTTAGAATAGTAATAAGAAAGTGACACATCAGATTATGCCATTCTGTCTGCTGTATTAATATTCTTTTCTTGTAGTACATTGGTTTGCAAGTGGATTGATTTTGTGTGTCACAAACAATGTCTACATACTAGACACATCAGATCTGACACAAACATACACCCATTTACATGGAAACATCTTTGGTCTGGCTTGTCGGGAATAGCTGGCAGCTTCATGCTGAAGGTGTGGACTTCTTGTCAAGAGGTCACTGCTTTGATTACCATTTCCCCTGTCACTTTCCCCCACCCATCTTAGTGCTGTGGGAGTGATGGGTAACATAGCTGAGAGCGAGACCACCAGACATTCATGCTTCTGGGCTAATCACAAGCTGTTGTTTGGATGTCATCATGTGCTCATGTGTCAAGTTTGCTGCCAGGGTTTTGCAAGTCTTGCTCGTATGTGCCAGGAGCATTACGCTGGATGAGGACTTCCTCTGTTTACACCCACTGGCATCCGACATGGCTTATGAATTTAACATAGCCGACCTTTGGTATGAGACTGTTTGCTATTTTGGGTAAGTTGACTGTATTGAATAAAATATTCAGCAATTTTAGTTCAGCTCCAATGCAAGAGCAGCTGTTTATTTGAAATCTGTTCTGATGGCAAACTAGTTTACTGTGTTGATTAAAATAATTGATATATTCAGACTTTATATTCTGTTCACTTAATCTATTTCAATCAATCATCATAACCAACTGGAAATGGGTGAATCAAAGCAAATTATGATTTTCTCTTTTTGTGTGCTTTATACATGAAATTAAACCATCAGATTGATAGGTGATTCTAACTGTATTTTCTGCAAGCTTTTTTCAAAGTAAATTTAGGTCTATCCAAAAAAATGGACACTTGGAGAGTCCAAATAAACAAATTATATAACAACAGCAACAGCAGACCTTGTTTACATTTTATAAAAGTCAAGTAGCGATACCGAACACGACCACATGCAAATGCCAAAAAACAAAACAAAAATAAAAACACTAAACCAAACCAGACCAACATACCTGCCTTGATCTGACTGCATTTACCTACTACAGTACATGGATCCATTCAGAATTACTAAACACAGCAACGTACACATGACAAAACAAAACATTATCCTGAATGTGTGTGTAAACAACGTGAATTTAGTGAAATGTGTCTGTGCGTAAATACAATGTGTGATCAGTGCATCGAGAGCGCACATAGACGGCTCACTTGTGCGTCAATATAACGGACTCAAGCGTGTTTACTGTACGACTCCTGAACGTCACCGCAATTGCCTTTACCTTGATTGCAGTCCTCATCCATCAAAACTTTACTAGCGACACGCTGGTTTGCTTTATCCAGCAGTTTGCATATGATCTGGCCATACAGCGGTGGGATGACGTTTCATTCAGTCTGCATTTCACAGCGAAATATGTGAGGGAATGTGCTTTTCAGAAACAATCACAGAATATGACAGAGCTCATGTTTTAAAGCGAAACACACACTGGAATGAATAATTCACTGAAAACTCAACATGAGTCTCTATTCTCTCTGCCATCTCTGATGTAATCAGCCTGGTTTTATTTACATTAGTGCTGTTTTGGGATGATTGCTTGAATTAACTCACTTACTGGATCATTGGAATGAAAACTTTCCCGTGGTTTAGTGGCTTAAAATGATCTGATCACAAACAGAGAAGAAAAAATGGTTTAAAGGGTTAGAACTGATATTTCCCCTACCAGGGTTACAGATAGATGCTCAGTGTGACTTCTAAGATCATCTATCTGTGTTACATAAATTACATTAATGACACAATTTCACATGCTTCAGTAATTTTTTTGCATTATTTGCTTTAAATTATTTTAACGCGTTAAGGATTTTGAATTAATCGCATGTGTTACCACACTAACGTTGATAGCCCTAATATAAAGCCAACCAAAGTGTAACAGTATTTACAGCCAATTTTACTTTTTATAATGTGATATTTTTAGGTGAAACAGAATATTCAATGGGGGAAAAAAATGCAGTATGGGACTCCCATCGGAAGTTGATTGGCTTGTGAAAAGTGGACATTCTGTCTCTTATTGAAACCAAACTTGAATGAGAGTTTGCAGTGACTTGTGGAGGACCTCCTGAAAGATTACCGGCACCCGCTGTTTAGAGGAGACTGAAGTTCAAGATCAACCTCAATCTTTTTCAAATCTATCATTATCATGTGCTATTGCTGTAATCTTTGTTACTTTAACTCAGTAATTTACTGCCAGTTGATGTTAAAGTTGGCATTAAACAGAAGTTGTGATTGCCTTTTCTTCATATTTTGACATGTGAAATGGCTTTTCAAACACACAAAAAAAAAATGTAGGCGGGACTTGATTGGATCATTGGATTGTGTTTATTTGCAAATTGCTTTGATCTCTTGTGAGTGACATGTTGCTGGAAGGATGGATTATAGCCCAACCCTCATACTTGTTCATGTTTTTGATGAAAGGGTACGAGGTTACACGATTTAAAACAAGCAAACAAACCAAAAAACCCTGCACAGATAAATAATTTAGAATAAACATGGCAATTAAATGATTTCATGGTGATTTTAACTATTGGTAAGAGTTTAGAAAGGCGGCGTTAACTACAGCAACATTCATTTTAGAGGAAGTTTTAACATTTGGATGAAAGACACTTTTTGTTTTGTTTTTCTGGTTGTAATAATGCACGTCATTCACAATAAGACTAGGGATGTGTGTTAAGAAAGTAAGTGGAGTCTATTTTGATTTCACGTTGACCTTAAGCAAAGAGAGCAAAGAAGGAATCACTTGTTTTAGTGGGAAAATATTTAATTCTAAACTTGGAATCAATTGGTTTTGACACAATTGAGTTGTGAAGTCATGTGTCAGTTCCTGATATGCAGATCCAATTTACACTCCTACTGTTAATCTTAGCTAAAAACTTTTTTCCAGCTTTGGCTAGAGCTAAAAATCCTCCTGGGTATGGCATATTAGAGTTCTGTTTTCTGTATGTATGTGATGTACTCTATGTGGCATTTAATTCTCCCTGTAGGCTTATTTTCTTAAGAAAGCATCCTTATTAATTATGGTTTCTGGCGCATTGGCACCATGTAGCTGACATTCTGATGTTGCACTTACAGCAGTTTGTTAGGTAGGTTTCTTCAAGCATCTTGGAGACGTTGCCACAGTTTTTTTTTTTTGTCCGCGTCAACTTGCATGCAGACCACTAGTAGGCAGTGTCCACGGTCATAGAAGTTGAAAACGCTCGCTCTTACATACAGCACCTTTAACCCTTTAAATTTCACCCCTAGAAGAAAAAAAATATTTTTCTTAAGAGCACTACAGTCTCTGAACAAATGACACATGTAAGTTTAACACAGAAAGAATAAAGCAGTTCAATTTTTGCCCAGTCTATTTATTAACTCACATCGTCTTCTGTGTATCAGAATAACCCATCGTGCCATCGCGGTCGTGATCAGACGTACAGTTCAGTGTCCTTTGCATAACGTTACATTTCATTTGAAGAAGATGTGATGAAATATGTGCGCATACACGCTGCTGGTTCATGTTTAGAGCACTAGAGTATATGAAATAGGTCCATAAACTTAAACACGCTCGCTCCGGTCTATATAATATGATCCATGTGGAGAAAGTTGTTAATCTCGGCGCTGCACGCAGAAACCGCTCTCTCTCGCGCGCCACGGGTAGTTTGAATTTTCCGCTGTAATCAAGGGCTGAATCCGAAATCGCCCCCTATAACCTCAAATAGGGCATTATTTGAGGCGACAGCCATTTGTAGTGGGGTCCGAAACCATAGTGGACGTTATTGAGTGCATTCGTTCAATCTCACATTGCACCGCAATAACGAGTGTATAGCCGATGCACACACAACGACTGTCCGAATTCACTCACTCGTTTTCATTCACTCTTTCAAGTGAGCAATATAAGTGGATAACGTAGGGAATAGTGAATGAGGCTTTAGGGGGTGATTTCGGACTTACCATAGGCTGTGATACGATCTCAGCTGTGCTCTCACTACAGTGCAACAGTGAAACGGGAACGCTCTCAAACAGTGACGGGCTGCGCCGTGTTCCGAACGTTGGTTAAGCGGCACATACCGGTATTGCGGTATCATCAAAAGTCATATCATAACAAAAATAATTACCGGTATTCGGTATGAACCGGTATACCGCCCAGCACTAATGAGGCCCTGGTGTAGGTGCAGAAGGTCCTTAACAATCTGGAACACGCAGATGAAGGTACCTTGGATTGAAGGTTTGCTCTCCTGAGCTTAACCTTGTTGCAGATGTCGCTGGACAGAAACTCTGAACGTAGTGTTTGTTGATGTCTCTTTCCTCACAAGCTGGAGGCTTAGAATGTGGTCGTCTCTGTTGCTGCCTCACAAGCTGTAGACTCAGATCATGGGATCTGTTGTTGTCTCTCTGGATGGACCAGAGGCTCAGAACGGTGTTGCATCTGTTAATGTCTATCCCCGTACAGGACAGACTCAGAACGGTATATCTGTTGTGTCTCACCTGATGGGAGACTCAGAACAGTATATCTGTTAATGTCTCACTCCTTACAGAGTTAAGACCCAGAACAAGGAGTGTCTGTTGAAAGGGTACCTTTATCCCTTTCCGATGAGGAGGAGATTGCAATTTGTCGCTTCTCCATTTGAGTGCTGTGATTGGCTGCTGGCATCAGAGGGGACACACACAGTGTGGCCCACCCCTCTCTCCCCTGTGGAACTCATTTGCATAAAGCACAAAGTTGGAAGTCTTTACAGTGTCTTTAAAGTTTACCAATGCATTTCTCACTTTCCAAACCACCACCAGAATACCTTTGGCAATATTCTAAACAAATAGAGACTAAACATGATGGAAAAAGATTGAACTGTCATTCAATTGTACATTAACAGCTGTATTTGTATCAGATGTTGCACTACAAATGGCTGTCACTGAGAATACTTATTTCTGTGAATAAGTGTGAAATGGACGTGTAGTTTGCATCAGTTCTAAGGTTTTCAAACATAGTTTTGAATGGATTTGGATGGATCTTTGTGATCTCTCTTTGTTTCACCCATTGCTGCTAAGGTCCTGAGGAATTTTTATGGCAGTCTCTGGCCAACCTTAGAAAAGTAGTCTCTAGATGGGTGAAGGGCAGAAACTGCCTGTGGACCAATGAGAAGTCCTGTCCTTCCCAGGCTTGGTACAAGAGGTCTTCTTCTTGTCCTCTAAGAGAGGTCTGGATGTTGTCCTTACATCTTTATCTGATGGCGTTGGACAGTTTGTTTGTGTTAGTCCACCAAGATCCAATCAAAATGTAGCAAACCTTTTGTCCGCTGTTACGGACAGAGAGGTGCCCAGCCATAAACTGGGCCCTATAATGTGCTGTTCACTACATAGAAGAGAGGTATGAATAAGAAAAAGCCTGAGAAATATCAAAGAATGATATAGAAGTTCTTAGCCCTGTAACACTTCAACTTGATGTAAATAAATGTTGAATAACCCCAGAACTATAGCATGTGCCAGGACTAAGTGTATTCGCATGGGTGCTGAGCTGTTAGCACCACAAACTCTGATGTCCCACTGGATGATTCAGGGCTTGGTTAGCTCTGCCAAAGTGTTTATTCTTCGTCATTTCTATTTTTAGCAGCCAGCTAATATTAACAGTTTTGTCAACTCTACTGCGCCTGTGGCAAAAGCGCTTAAGTGTATCTTTTGCAATTTAAGTGACCTGCATTCCGGCTTAGACTTTTCCCATTACTGGGAGTGACATTTCATTTAGGGCCCATCATTCATCTTTCTTGTGCCTGGGCCTGGGCCATGAGCGTCGGCGCCCTCTCTCTCTTGCAGCTGAATTTCTTTTTTTAAATGTTTTTTTTTTTTTCTTTTTTTGGTCTCACTTTTAAGGAACAGACTATAGGTCCTCTTTGTGCTGGTTTATAAAAAACAAAACAAATAAAAATTAGGGCTGTCAAAATAACGTGTTAATTTCGATTAATTAATCTGAGAAAAAATAACGCGTTAAAAAAAATAACGCAGATTAATCCACTCTGTATTGACCTTTGAACCTGGAGCCATTCTAGCCACCATTCGACTGTAAAATGAAGGAGGGAGACGACTGCTGCGCTGACGGACAGAACAAGCAGAGCTCCTCCCTCGTGCGCGGGAGCTCTCTTCAAAGTAAGCACCGTCTTTGCACTCTCTCTACCTCACACATAATATCTAAAATCAACTGACACAATGCTAAAAGTTCGTAAGACCGAATCCATGTTTCACGAGGTGCATTCGGAGAATGTTTTCCCTGAATAACCGCTGGGTGTGAATAGCGCTCAAAAGAACGTCACCTCATCTTCTCTGACAGGCGCCCTGCCCTGACATAAACCACACTTTCAGTAAACAAAAAGAAAATCCTGTGTTGACAAATCTTTTGCGATGTCGTAATAACAGCCATCGCACGCAACGCGTCAACGTCCACTAATGTCCAATTCGCGACCTAATGACTCATTTGAACAGATTCATTTTAATGAATCATGACAACAACTTATGATGTCCATGAATCTGTCCACATGGTGTATAATGAATCATTTACTCGAACAACTTGAAATGAGAACATAAGTGTGCTTACCCCATTTAGCAAGAGTGGTTAGTAAAATTAGCCTTAATTCCACAATTTTTCAGGTTATTTAAATGACAATTGTAGTAAATTAGGCCTCTATAAAATCAGTTAATTTAGACTGGAGTGAGGTGAAACCAGAACAAAGCAAGTTGTTGTTAGCTAGGTGCTTTCAATTGCATATGGTAGAAAATTATATTATTAGTTAATGCTACTTTTTAATACTTTTCAGGTTTAGCAAAATTATGTATGCGATTAATTTAGATTAAAAATCACAGAGTATGTAATTAATTAGATTAAAATTTTTAATCGATTGACAGCCCTAATAAAAATATATATTTTTAATCAAAACATGCATTTTCTCTGTGATCGTCACTGTCTGGAAGTTTGGAAATGTTAAAAAATAAATGGGAAAAAAAATAAAATGACAAAGATACTGTAATCACAGTAATGTAAGGAAGAGACTGGCGCTTGTGCAGTTTGGTAAAATAAAAAATATAATATATTTTTTTATCAAATCATGCATTTTAGCTAGTTTTTTTAAGCATGCATTTTGTCTGTGATCATCATCATGTTAGTTTTTAAATGTTATAAAATGATAAATAAAGACAAATATACTGTACTCATAGAAATATCCACCTTATTCATTCACTATAACACCTACCATTCATCGTGTCCACAAAATGTGCCTCAATTATTTAATTTGAAGTTAGTTTGGAACTGATCCTGTTTTAGACCTTGCAGCATACAGTAGCCTACATTCACACCTTACATTTGCTCTTTCACATCTCAGCAAGCAAACCTTACGTGCACTTTCAGATTTCAAATGAAGGTTTTAACTAACATAAAAGTAATCAATGTAGGTAACTTTTTTTTTTTTTTTTTCCCCACCAGATGTGTGAAAGTTAGGGTTTGAAATTGTCTTTTTTAGGGTTAGAAGTTACAGAAAAATTAACATAAAAATGTCAAGTATCAGAGAAATGAACATAAAAATGTCATCTAAAGAGGACAAAAATGAATTTCTTGGTCTCAGTATAACAGAACTCGAGGGCAATATTGATCAGAGGTAATGCAAAAAGGGCAATTTGATGATGCAGGAAGAGTCACTGTGGTTTGTTTATAAAAACCAGAAAGAGATGGTAGATGTGTCCCTTGGGGAATAAATCAACGGAAAATGAACAGCACCGGCTGCTTCCCACGCACACTCAGCTCTGTGTTATTGTACTGATTTTATGCACTTCATTTGCTTAGCTATTTTTACTAATTGATAAGAGAAAGAGTGATCAAAATGACATTAGCTCCTGGGCTTTGGTTTGTGTTTGCAGAGATATTGCCTAAATGTGCATATTTTTAGTAAATTGTCTTAACATATTTTTAAGCTTAAGCCATCCATGTATAAAACACTTGTATATGGGCATTTGTTTTCTCTGTAAAGTTGAATCTACATGTGTTCACTAAACTTGAAATGTTGTAATGACTTAAAATTTGTTTCAATGTGAAGTGTTCCCTTTATTTACCTTTTATTATTTACCTTATTTACCCCCCACCCTGCCCCAATATAAAAAAATATATAAAAAAAAAAAAAAAAAATATATATATATATATATATATATATATATATATATATATATATATAGTTAGTTAATTCGAACATTTTATAAGGGTTGTAATTCCCACTTGTATGCTCAGTTATCGCTTTTTGAAAGTGACCTCATTAATACAGGAAAATGATTTTGTATCCAAAAGCACGATCACGATAGCAGAATGGCCTATATGGATTTTGAAGCCAATGATAGTGATGTATCTGATTGCTTGTTATACAAGGTGAGAATATGTGTGACCCTTTTATTTTAATCAGCACCAATTATTCCTTGTAATAATTCCCATCATAGTTTAATTACGGAAACGTTTCTGTCTGTTATCGGATAGAGAGATTCTCATATGTAGGATCCCTGACTGACTCATAAGTCATTGGTGCTTAGATTATTACGGACGAGATAAACATGTAGAGCATAATGTGTTGTAGCTGCAGTCCAGCATGACAGAATTACCTGCTGTACCATCAGAGGACAACGCAAGTGTGCGTGTATGTGTTTGGATTCCTATATTTGCCCTATGCCAGAGTGTCCTCGTTATGTTTTCTTGTACTATCTGATTGAGACAGAGACTGCAGGGTGCAGTGCATTCTGGGATGAATGCCACCCCTTTAGGGAACTGGTAAGGAACATTGATAATTTGTTACAGAGGCAATCTTGATGTCTTTTACATTTCCCAACAATCCCCAATAGATTTTTTTAAAGAATATGACCTTTTCTTTTCTTTTCTTTTCTTTTCTTTTCTTTTCTTTTCTTTTCTTTTCTTTTCTTTTCTTTTCTTTTCTTTTCTTTTGTCTATGTATTGATGCAAATTAGTAAAGAAAGAGTAATTAATTAAAAATGATATCTCAATATTCCAATAGCCAGTCTATTGGTTATACATTCTAGCAGTTTACACATAGCTTTGGTACAACAGTATACATTTCTGGCCAAACCATAACCCTGTACTTGATAGTGATGTTTACCCTGCTTGTGATATTGTTGTGGAACTATCTTGATACTCTTGAGCCGTCTGCCCTCATGTTTATGTAAAAGGGTTTAGGTGATACTGTTATCATTCTCTCTCTCTCTCTTTCTCTCTCTCTCTCTCTCTCTCTCTCTCTCTCTCTCTCTCTCTCACACACACACACACACACACACACACATATATATATATATATATATATATATATATATATATATATATATATACAGTCAAACCAAAATTTATTCAGACACCTTGAACATTTCATTCATTAATACAGTTTATTCACTATAGTTTAGAAAATGGAAATAAAATATGACAAGATCTCAGAGTTAAACTGTGTCAGAAAAAAATTAATAATCCTAATTATGTCAGATAACACTTAAACGAAACATGGTCAGGTCAAAGTGTTCTGAATAATTTTTGGTTCCAAATTTTTATACATTTTACTGGTAGTCCACTGTATGAAGAATTTTTGAGTATAATATGTCACAGTTTACTTTATTTTACTATCCTCACTTGCATAAATGAACTAAAGTGTGCTGCACCCACTAGTAAAAATATATCAAAAATGTCTGAATAATTTTTGGTTTGACTGTGTGTATTTACCACGGGTGTACTAGAAGCTCTTGTCCTTTCTATGTCTTTCAATTAGGTTTGCCAAACAAAATGGCTCATCTAAGACCACCATTTTCTTCAGATGGCTTCACTGGTTGGGAAGAACATTTTTTTTTTTTTTGCCTGATTCTCCACAGTGGAAAAGCTTCCCTCAGGGGAAACATTTCCTACCAGCTCTGCTTTAACAAAGAGCATTAACATGCAGTAACACAGCACTGAAATGGAAACACTTTGTTCTTCCAAGTTTGTTTAAATTTTACTTTGTAGAACATGTTGTGTTTTTATGCTGTTTTCTAATGTGCGCTTATTAGGGAAAAAAAATATTTATTTATTTATTTGTTTGTTTGTTTGTTAATTATATCTCCATATGACAGCTAACTAAATTCCATATTGCCCAATAGAGGTAAATATGACGGTTTCTGTCTTACACTGTTTTTTTTTACCCTTTGCCTATATGGAATACAGTCATCTGCCTATATGCTTTTGTAGTGCTATTGTTGTAAAATAAATGGTCTATTTTGTTGTTACAGTCATGAGAAGGGACATTTCTCATTCCCCCAATTTTTTTTCTCTCTCTCTCTCTCAGTATCTATGCATTGTGTTTGTAGGCAGGATGTCGTACCTATCATTACAGTTCCTGGCTGCTCTCAGCACAGATTAGTCTGCGACACTTTGCTTTGTTGCTTTTTACTTATATCACATTTAACAGATTGTCAAATGCAGTCTACACTGGCATCATCCTTTTTGACTGGCCAGAAAAAATGCAAGTTTTTATATATATATATATATATATATATATATATATATATATATATATATATATATATATATATATATATTAGGGGTGTAACAGTACATGTATTCGGACCAAACATTTTCGGTACGCGCCTTTCGGTTCACGTGTACCGACGTATACAGAGTTGTAGCCCATTAACCACTTTTAACCACCAATAATTGCAATAAGCTCTGTGTTTTGTTACTTTTGATAAGTAACTAAGTCTCATCGCTCAAATTCTGTCCATTTTATCATGAAATTTAAACAATAAATGCCATTTTGTCGCTTTTTGATGTGGCGTGACAGATCGCTGTATAAGCGCCACAGTTCAAACGCAATCATCTCTTCCTCTTTAATACTAGTTACAGAATAAACATAAATGAACATCTGATACAGTACAACTTATTGTAACATATCTCATGTTCAATCAGTGTTTCAACTGCGGAAAGACATCAATGAAACAGCTTGTAAATAATGTGTCACGTAGCATTTACCTTAGAAATGCCATTCAGCTTGTTGTTCGCTAGAGAAATTAACTCTTTCACTACATATATGCACTATATTAGCCTATATATTCATTAAATTTTATTGAACCTGTCTTGATTATTTAATGTATATGTTTAATGTATGTTTAAATAAACCTGTCTTGGAAACAAGTTATGATGGCCACTGTGTAAATGAATATATTTAACATCAAATTAGAGTAGAAACAGATTTAGAAGTTAATGCAAAATTTGCATATATGCAATTTACATGTTTGCATACAATTTTTATCTAAAAATAAATAGAAACTTAGTTTAATAGTTTGGGCTCTGTTGTTAATTGTAACCTTTAATATTATAGTAATGTGCAAGAAAGTGCTCCCTATATATAATTTACAGCATTATCAGAGATAATGATAATTATAATTGAATTTTTCTGAAGAATTATTATTATTATTATTATTTCGCTAAACTATTCCCTCAGTTTAAGTATATGCAAAAACCTGAGAGATATTAATTGTTTACATAATTCTAGGACAGGCAGAATTCACAATAAATAAACTGATATGCATAAAGCAGGGATGTATTTTGTTTAAAAGCACTGCTCTCCCAGTCAAGAGGTTGCAGGGAGACACACAGTGACAATTTTGTAGAGACATACACAGGCTGTGATTGGTTAGCGCTCCCTCTCGGGCCCATCTGATTGGTTGAGAGCTCTCCGTGGTGCTGAACTTAAGAACAATAGAGCTGTAGTAGAGTGTCTGGTGCCCCCAAGGACAGATTATCAGACCCTCTTCACTCTTCCTCATAATTTGTCCTGAAAGGATGGGGCTTCCACCAATTGCATGGCCTGAGTCTCTTGCGATTTCATGGAGAGATGATTTTGATGATTTCATTGAATTGGTTTGGGTTAATCCTCTTTTGTTTGACCCCCTACCATGTCCCCACTGACACAAAACTGTACTCTTTGAGTCTGTTCATTTTGGTGATGCTTTGTCTGCATGAGTGCAAAATTCATTATCTGTAAATCTTTGTGAAAGAGTAGTTGTAATGGTAATGCTGTATATAGTAACCTGAACAATCTTTTTTTTTTTAATGTTAGATTTATTCACCACATTTCACACAACCATCTATTACATTTTAACACAAACCACTATTTTCATAATCTGTTACTAATGTAGATCTACACAAGGTGTTATCGATGTTCAGATTCTGTTTGCTCTACACGTCCAGTCCAGACAGCTGTACAATCTGCTTCAGGCTGTTTGTATATAGCAAGTCAATTCAAGCACATGTACTGAGAGAAAATTAACCCAATTATGCCCCTTAATCAGTACCCTGCTCCCATCCAGACGAGAGTAATTGTAGGCCGTGTTCAGCACTTTGAAATTGAGGGCGGAAGAGGCCCCTGTCATTTTTGGGGGTCCAAGACGTCATATAAAGGTTCAGCCAATTACTGTAATCAGCCCTAGACAGCACAGTGTGTTCCAGTCATGGAAGAAATGAGAAAGGAAACAGACTGCATCTTTTTCTCTTTCTGTTTGATCTTCTGTCCTCTCCTATATTGAGATGACTGAATGTTGCCATCCATCTGAAAAAGAAATTGTTATATGAAATGGTTTTGAAGTATACTGATGTTTCAGTATCATTGATTAAATATCTAAACTTATAAAAAATTAACTATAAATTATACATGCATACATTAATGTGAAATATTAGACCTATAAAAGTGTATAATATATAAATGTATGTGTGTATAAATGTTGTCATTTGTATTTTTTTAATGTTTAATATTAAGAAAATTGTTTTGATATAATTATTTTACATAATAATAATAATAATATAAAACTTACCTTTGTTTATTTTTATATCATTATATACACAATAAGCTATAAAGATTTTTTTCTTTTAAGTATGGAAGCTTGTTTCCGCCACTAAATAAAAAAGGTAATTGCACTTTTTATCTCACAATTCTGACTTTTCTTCTCACAATTGTGAGATATAAAGTCAGAATTGCGTGATATAAAGTTAGAATTATGAGATATAAAGTCAGAATTGCGTGATATAAAGTCAGAATTGCGTGATATAAAGTCAGAATTGCGTGATATAAATTCAGAATTGAGTGATATAAAGTCAGAATTGCGTGATATAAAGTTAGAATTATGAGATATAAAGTCAGAATTGCGTGATATAAAGTCAGAATTGTGTGATATAAAGTCAGAATTGTGTGATATAAAGTCAGAATTGAGTGATATAAAGTCAGAATTGTGTGATATAAAGTCAGAATTGTGTGATATAAAGTCAGAATTGCGTGATATAAAGTTAGAATTATGAGCTAGTCAGAATTGCGTGATATAAAGTCAGAATTGCGTGATATAAATTCAGAATTGAGTGATATAAAGTCAGAATTGTGTGATATAAAGTCAGAATTGTGTGATATAAAGTCAGAATTGAGTGATATAAAGTCAGAATTGTGTGATATAAAGTCAGAATTGTGTGATATAAAGTCAGAATTGCGTGATATAAAGTTAGAATTATGAGCTAGTCAGAATTGCGTGATATAAAGTCAGAATTGCGTGATATAAATTCAGAATTGAGTGATATAAAGTCAGAATTGCGTGATATAAAGTTAGAATTATGAGATATAAAGTCAGAATTGCGTGATATAAAGTCAGAATTGAGTGATATAAAGTCAGAATTGTGTGATATAAAGTCAGAATTGTGTGATATAAAGTCAGAATTGCGTGATATAAAGTTAGAATTATGAGATAGTCAGAATTGCGTGATATAAAGTTAGAATTATGAGATATAAAGTCAGAATTGCATGATATAAAGTCAGAATTGAGTGATATAAAGTCAGAATTGTGTGATATAAAGTTAGAATTATGAGATATAAAGTCAGAATTGCGTGATATAAAGTCAGAATTGAGTGATATAAAGTCAGAATTGTGTGATTATAAAGTCAGAATTGCATGATATGAAGTTAGAATTATGAGATATAAAGTCAGAATTGCGTGATATAAAGTCAGAATTGAGTGATATAAAGTCAGAATTGTGTGATATAAAGTTAGAATTATGAGATATAAAGTCAGAATTGCGTGATATAAAGTCAGAATTGCGTGATATAAAGTCAGAATTGAGTGATATAAAGTCAGAATTGTGTGATATAAAGTTAGAATTATGAGATATAAAGTCAGAATTGCGTGATATAAAGTCAGAATTGTGTGATATAAAGTTAGAATTATGAGATATAAAGTCAGAATTGCGTGATATAAAGTCAGAATTGAGTGATATAAAGTCAGAATTGTGTGATATAAAGTTAGAATTATGAGATATAAAGTCAGAATTGCGTGATATAAAGTCAGAATTGTGTGATATAAAGTCAGAATTGCGTGATATAAAGTTAGAATTACGAGCAACCTGGTCTCATGGGAGAGACGTACCCGTGGGCACGTTTTCACGAGACACAAAATTACGTACTGGCGCATACGTCTGGCTGCAGTTTCTGACAGAAACGAACACTAGAGGCCGGTAAAACGTCAATGAGCGCTTTGGCTCGTTTTCACACACAGTTTCAACGACGGCCGGGGTCAGATTATGGATTCGTAAAGCCTCGTTTTGACATCTCCTCGCGCAATATCATGTCACGACTTCAAAACGCTTCTTACCGGAGTGCCCGATTTGTAAACGAATGTACTGTGGACTTTCCAGCTCTACGCGTTTCGCTTTTATTGGCTGCAACCAAGCTTGCTCGGTAGCTCAGCTGATACGGAGTTGGACTTATGACGAGGACTCGACTCCCCAGCCTGGGTACGAATCCCATGAAAGGCGACTGACTGGGGCAAAAAAAAAAGAGATCTAAGCGAGCTGAAAAACGGTACACGATCGCGGACGTTTCTTACATCACGTTTGCTTTTGTTAACGCCATCGGGTAGGTTTAGGCGTAGCGTCGGTGGGACGTTATTTTAAAACAAAACGGAGCGCATATGTCAAATCGAGAACCGCGGTGATTCGTCTACAAAGCAACGTCATAAAAACGTCCCACATTCACCCAAAAAAAATAAAAAATATATAAAGTCAGAATTGCGTGATATAAAGTTAGAATTACGAGATATAAAGTCAGAATTGCGAGTTATAAAGTCAAAATTGTGTGATATAAAGTCAGAATTGCGAGTTATAAAGTCAGAATTGCGTGATATAAAGTCAGAATTGCGAGTTATAAAGTCAGAATTGCGTGATATAAAGTCAGAATTGTGAGTTATAAAGTCAGAATTGTGAGTTATAAAGTCAGAATTGTGAGATATAAAGTCAGAATTGAGAGATATAAAGTCAGAATTGCGAGTTATAAAGTCAAAATTGCATGATATAAAGTCAGAATTGCGTGATATAAAATCAGAATTATGAGATATAAAGTCAGAATTGCGTGTTATAAAGTCAAAATTGTGTGATATAAAGTCAGAATTATGAGATATAAAGTCAGAATTGCATGTTATAAAGTCAGAATTGCGAGTTATAAAGTCAAAATTGCATGATATAAAGTCAGAATTGCGTGATATAAAATCAGAATTATGAGATATAAAGTCAGAATTGCGTGTTATAAAGTCAAAATTGTGTGATATAAAGTCAGAATTATGAGATATAAAGTCAGAATTGCATGTTATAAAGTCAGAATTGCGAGTTATAAAGTCAAAATTGCATGATATAAAGTCAGAATTGCGAGTTATAGGGCCCTATAATACACCCGGTGCAATGCGACGCAAGGCGCAGCGCAAGTGTGTTTGCTAGTTTGCGTCCGGCGCCATTCGCGTTTTCCCGTTCAGCGCCACGTCCTTAAATGAGTAAATGCATTTGCGCCAGTTAGTGCGCCCATGGTGTGTTCAGGCGCATTGCCGGCGCATTGCTATTTTAAGGAGCTGAAAATAGACTGCGCCATAGACCAACTCAAACCTGGTCTAAAGTCTAAAGTCTAATGCCAAACATGCGCAATATTTTTTTGTTAGAGCGCGTTGGTAGAAACTGCGCCTCTGAGTGCGTCCACAGTGCGTGTTGACTTTGCTTATTACACACAGGGATGCGCATCACACAAACATGCCAAATATTAAAAACAAAAGGATTACAGTGTAAAAAAATATTATTGTGTAGGCTACATAAATATAAAAATGTAATGATGAATAGTCATTGCGTGTATTAGAATTAGGCTACCTATTTTCAATTCAGCCTATTACTACTTATAATGATGAACGAAATTGGCTAATTAATTGAACAATCGTGCCAATACACACACATATATATTAACTGACTCATCGCCAACAAATTCCGCCATGTAAATAGCAATCTGCCATGGCGCGAGCGCATCTCGCTCTTAAAGGGAATGGGAGATGACACTCTGATTGGTTTATTGAACGTTACGCCCATTACTCATTAAGAGAATAGGGACAACCCATTTCAAAAATGCGCCCCGGCGCACGGACCGTTTTTCCGTCGTTAAAATAGCAAAAGTGGATTTGGACACGCCCTGAGTGCACCTGCGCCGTGCGCTTTACACTTTGCGTCGTGCGCTTTACACTTTGCGTTTAGATCGTTAAAATAGGGCCCATAAAGTCAGAATTGCATGATATAAACTTGCAATTCTGACTTTATATCATGCAGAATAGTCAGAATTGTGAGATATAAACTCGCAATTGTGAGAAAAATGTCAGAATTTTGTCAGAAAGTTGCAATTACCTTTATTTTAGTTTCTATTTCATGGCAGAAACAAGCTTCCATAATAAAGTAAATGAAACACATTTGGTCAGAACATTCACCCAAAATGTTGTGCTATTACTGTGAATGAATGAATAAATGTGTGTGTCTGTGTTTATGTGAGTTGGGAGGTTTTGTTGTCTGCATGTGCTACATTGGATGTTACTCTTAATGAGAATGGAAATGTATCTGCCATTGTATTTGTATAGTTATGGTTCACAGCCTCTGTCTTTGCCCTTAATGCATTCAGTTATTTTCATTTCTTTCTTTTTTTTTCTGGCACTATAGTACACTACACAGAACACGCACGTTAGAGATTAACATATTAAAGGGAGATTTCAAAAACACATTACACTAAACGTCTTGTGTTCTTTCTGCCGTTGACTGCTTTCTCCAGGAGATTGTCTTTGATGCGAGGAAACGGAAGGAGGAGAAGAGAGAGCGATGCCTTGTGGGGCTAATGAGTGGAATCATAGCCGTTTGTGTAGCAAGTTTTGTTGATTAGCTAATATTTGATTTTTCCGCCGCTTGTGCCTCGCAGGACTTTAACTCATTGAGTTTGTTCAGGGAAAACAGCAATGACTTTTGAAAGCTCAGATTACAGTACCTTGAAAATGAAAACGAACCTGAAGCTTTTTTGAAAGTGAAGCTTTTTTGCAAAAAGCCTATTATCATTCCAAAGTTGCCCTTGAGAGTTACATTTTAGGTTTGCGCTCAGCAAAAACAGCACCACGGTTGATAAAAGCTATGGATTGCTTGACAAATACAGTCTCGCCGCTGTCTCATTTAGAAAAGCGGGGCGGTGGTATATGTGACTCTTGAAGGACATCATCGCAATGGAAAATGCTCCTTATGTGTTTTACACATTTTCTGTATTAAAGAAGCCTTTTTCTTTTCTTTTCATTCAGATTATTTTTCACAAAGCTTGAAATTGTGAAATAACAAAATATAGATTTGGTTTTGTTTTGCAAAGAAACACCTTGTTGAATGCAGTGACTGTTAGCAATGTGAGATAAGGCTATGAGAAAACTAAGCTGGGAATGGTTTGGAGTGAGAGAATAGGAGAGAGAAACACATCCCTCCTTTTGTTTCACTCGATTTCTGACAGTCACTTTGCCGCTGAAGCTGTCCCTTTGTGTCTGTGACAGCTGAAAAGACTCAGATAAACAAAAGGGCTGCGTCTGCACTTCGCTGCAACTTTGACTGCAGCTCCGCTGGGAGATTCCAATCCTCCTCCTCTGATTTTCTCTCTTCTTTTGAGGCTTCTGATGAACTCTGCAGCTACAAGATTTTCTTCATCTAAATATTGAAGAATTTGGACATTTCATCCCTTTGATAATGCGGATTGAATGTGAAAGCTCAAGGTCATTGAGTGTAGCATAAACCAAATCATGTTTTTGTCTCTGACCTGATATTCTGATGTTCTCTTTTTTTTTTTTTTTTCATTTGTATTATTATAATGCTCAAAAAAGAAGAAAAATCACTGTGCTCAACCATTTTTTTGTTTGTTTGTTTGTTTGTTTTTGTTTTTTTGGGTGCGTAGATTGGTGAAATTAGCAATACTTTCAAATTTTAAAAAAAATGCACTCGCTTGGGTCTTCTTGATGAATTATTAAATTATTTTATTCTGCAAAGCACATATACACCAGACATTTCTAGACAGTCTATTAATATAATGCTATTAATTTGTATTAATATAATGCTTACCTGTGATGGTATTTTTAGACTACTTAGTATAATTTTAAAAATGTAGATCACCCAAAATGTAATTTCTTCCATAGTTTACTCAGCGCCACGTCTTACCTTCTACCTTAGCTTTAGCATATATAAATTTGGCACATTATAGCTATGCAGGTTACCACATTTGATTTCACTACCGTTCAAAAGTTTGGGGCCAATACGTTTCTTTATGCTATAATTTATGCTTTAATCCAGCAAAGATGCACTGTTTTGATTAAATTGGATTAAAAATTGATTAAAAGTGACAGTGAAGACCTCTATTTCAAACAAATGCTGTTCTTTTGAACTTTCTATTCATCAGAGAATCCTAAAAAAAACGACACAGTTTTTACAAAAATATTAAGCAAATATTAACTGTTTTCAACATTGATAAAGTTTCTTGAGCAGCAGATCAGCATATTAGAATGATTTCTGAAGGATCATGTGACACTGAAGACTGGAGTAATGATGCTGAAAATTTAGTTCTGCATCACAGGGATAGTTATTATAATTTGCAATAATATTTCTCAAAATTGAGGTTAACCAATGGAATCACTTGGATTAGAACAGTGGTTCCCAACCTGTGGTCCGCGGCCCACTAGGGGGCCGCAGTGATCCTCCAGGTGGGCCTGTGAGATAAATTAAAATTAATTTAAATATATTACTATAATTCCTTAATTTAATTATTAATATGTTACATTTAATACATTAATATTAAATGAATAAAAAATACATTTAAAACAAGGTACCACCTCTCTCAAACGTATTCTGTGATTGTTTCGGTTCAGCCCAGGTCGTTTCTCATCGTGCTGCTGTGAAATACAGACTGAACGTTGGCTGAAAACACAAACTCTCTCAGTGTCGCTAAAAAGGTTTTGATGGATGACGATAGTAATGAAGGTAAAGACGATTACAGTGACATACAGCAGTCGTACGTTTACGAGTGCATGAGTCTGCAATTATTGATGTGCAAACAAACCGTGCATATGTGCGCTCTCGACTCACTGATCACTATAACATCGTAATTTCTGCATGAACACAGTTCAATATATCCACATAGTTGTCCAAATCAATGTACTGTGAGTGTTTTATAACGGATGCTCGCTGAACAAGCGTGTTTTGGAGAAGTTTGAGAGGATCAGTGGTGTTATATGTGTTATATATCAATAATTTTGAATGGATCTGCAAAGTTTTTAAATTCAGTCCTTTGGTATCTCCCTGTGGTCTTGTTTGGTACGGCAGGTTGACTTGTGCTTATTTAAGTTACTGTATTACTGAGCAAAGTAAGTACTTTTAAGTTGTAAAGAATGTCTGCAAAGTATGTTTGCAAAAATAACTAAAGGTTTAAATCTATCTTGAGTTTCTTCTTTAAAGAACTAATAACATGGGGTTGAAAAGTAATAACACTAAAAATACAAATGTTTTTGTGATTTAAAAAAAAATAGGTGGGGGCGGTGGGCCATGCTGTGTTGATTCAGAGAGGAGGTGGGCCTTGGCCTAAAAAAGGTTGGGGAACCACTGGATTAGAAGATGAAAATGAACGAAAGTCTTATGGGTTTGGAACAACATGACGATGAGCAAATAATGACCAAATTTTGACTTTTGTGTGAATTAACAAACAAAGTCTTTCCCCCGGTTGAAACAATGATTGAGCGATTACATGAGACATGATTCTTTTTACCAAGTCGTAATGTATCTTTCAACATACCTGTTGTTCACCCATTTTTATTTTGTGATGTATAAAGAGGAGATGATTTGTTCACATCTGCTTGACCCATGCTGTAGCTGAGGCGGCCACAGCAATCTGTCACTTAAGACAAAACCGACTGTGTTTACGAAGACATTTTGACATAATTTTGTGTTTATTTGTGTGTTCAAGTGCAAGAAGACTCACATGAGAAATCAATGCAGTATTGTGCATTATATATGAGAGGTGGCTTCAAAAACATGTTGTAAATGTCATAAAAACATATTGTAATCTTTGACACTCTTCACCGAGCGCTTACACAGATACACACGGAAGCATTTAAAAGCAGGCATCTATCAACGGATCCCTAATATATCGGCTGTTAGATGAATCGGTGAAGTGTCTATTTACAACATGTTTTTGAAGTGTTGACCATTATAGCCAATCACAGACATACTGTATCCGTTGAGCGTGTGAACACAATGGCCAATCAGAGGTGTTTACGAATCCGCCCAACAGCGCTCAAAATTCTAGGGGGAAATGCTGGTATCGTCACCTTTTTAAATTAAATTAAATTTAAATTAAAACACAAGAACACAGTGAACTTTTTTTTAAATTGTCTGTAAATGTAAATCAGTGTAAATGTTCACCCCAATACTAAGCAAGCAATGTTTTCTGCTATCTGATGATGAATGACTTGTACAGTCTTCGACTGGAAAAGGTCAGCAGAAAAGCCCTGCTTGCTCTCCACAGATACTCTGAGCAGATAAACAATCCTTTCATTTCATCCCACCGTAGCTGCTACAGGCCGGCCCTGCTGTCAGTCGGAGCACTGAGCAAACATGGCTGCCAGTTCCTGTCTCTCTGCGGTCTTCGTGCTCTAAAGTGAGTGTTATGTAAATCAGGCTTCAGAAGTAATTAAGTCGGAGAACACCTCTGACCAGACCTGCACAATCCAGTCTGGTCTAGTTCTGACTACTGCCTGCCACATAAAAACGGATACCTAAATGATGATAGATTATTACACACACACGCACACACACACAAAAAAAATGCTATTTATATTAAATAATTTTAAATAATTTTTAGCCTGTACGCATTTGTGCAGGTATGTCATGTATTTTCATATTGATTCCTTCACCTTTCAACCTCAAAGTAGATGCTAATGATGAAACAGAGAAAAGCTGAAATTATTTGAACAGTAAAGAGAACAAACAAGCCCCAACAGACACTCACCTAGACCACTTTAGTCAGCGTAAATGCCTTATTTAATTTTACAAGAATAATATTGTGAGATTGTACCATGGTAAATGTTTGATACTGCGGCACTTTTTACTGCTGATATACCATGCAACCATAATTTTTCAGTTGACAAAAATGGTGGAAAATATTGATTAGGGAAATTAAAGGTGATCAAATAACGCATGATTCAGAAGTTTGGGGTCAGAAAGGTTTTTTTATGTTTTTGAAAGACGTCTCTTATGCTGACCAAGGCTGCATTTATTTGATTAAAAATAATTTAAAAAAAAAAAAAAAAAATCAAAAGTCACGTGATCCTTCAGTAATCATTCTAATATGCTGATTTGGTGCTCAAGAAACATTTTTTTATTATTAACAATACTGAAAACATTTGTGCTGCTTAATATTTTTGTGGAAACCATGATACATTTTAGTAAATGACTTTTTCCTTTTTTGATAATATAAACTGAGGTATAAACAAACCTCTAAACAGCCTGTCGTGGCCTGGACTCTACAGAATAAAAAAAAGACGTTTTCTATTCAGGTGCACTGAGCGGTAGAGGAAGGGGGAAGGCCAGAAACGACACTGTCAATCTTTTCTTTGAAAAACTACATGCGCAAAAGCAGGCAATCAAGCCGGCGTGTGGAGCTTCACACATGAGTGGCTTCCTCTTACTCGCCCTGCCCATCTCCACACAGAGCCAATCCAGAACAGCCCACACGGCAACCACGCACCGCTTGGTATACCTCACCTAGCTCTCTGGGTTTATCCATCAGCTTTAACCTGGCCGTAAGGGATCTGGTGGTGGTAGTCATCCTTTGTTTGGTAGCCGTTGGCCTAGACTGAAGGAAAAGAATGATTTAGACTCAGGTCATAGAATAATATCATTCGGTTTATGCCTGCATTCTCCCATCATTCCCCTTCACTGAGCAGCAGTCTCAAACTCTACCCCCACCCCTGCATCTTTTTTCCATATAAGATTACATTTTGCATTAGATATAGTACATTTTCTATTTAGGAAAATTATATGTTCATTAATGAATTATTCTTTAATTTGGTGCTACGTATTAAAATATATATACTATATATAAAGCATGTATATTAGGGCTGCATGATATTGGAAAAAATATCTCTATTATATTAAAATAGCTCTATTTGGATAGAATTAATCCTTCTAGAATGATCGAGGTGATTTTGCAGGGGAGTGAATCTGCATAGAAAATAATAATAACAAATTACAAGCATAGATAAATACAATAGAACAAAAATACAAATGAAATAAATTGCTTTATAGCCTATATTTAGGTATGGATCAATCAAATGTAAAATAACACTGCATAGTCTTCACTGTATAAATGAAATGTAATTAATCTTTGTTAAAGCTTCAAAAGTGATTTTCATCGCTTTTTGTTGTTAGATTAGCATTACTGACACAGACAGCAGCGGGTATAAAGCTGCCACTTTAAGAGCTAATGCACGGATCCATTATAATGATATGCATCCGTTTTCTTTCTCAATTGTTTACGTTCACATAAGCCATAAGCGAGGTCCATGTTTACAAGGATACTTGCCGAGACAGGCATTTTGACATAATTTTGCTTGTATGTCTCCGCAATGTCAAGCACAAATAGACGAGAAAAAGAGAACGGACTTTGGTGTTCGCATGCTGCCTGTGCGCACAGAAAACAGCACACAGGTTCTGAATTGAGTTCTCGTTTGCATTTTTTCTTAGCACAAATGGTTTAAATTGCTTGAACGTTTGAACTTTCACTCTATGATACTATATTAATCATTGCAATCCAAGAATCACATGCGTTTCCAACCATGGTGCCTGGTCCGTACGGATCACAGTATTAACTACGTTCCCTATACTTGACATCGCACATCCTGCATTGTGACTATCGCGATATTGATGCTAAAACGATATAGCGTGCACCCTATATGTAAAGTGACGATATATTGTTTGTATGTTTATTTATTTGTAATTATCTATAATTTAAAATATATATATACAGTCAAACCAAAAATTATTCAGACATTTTTGATATATACTGTATTTACTAGCGGGTGCAGGACACTATAGTTCATTTATGTAAGTGAGGATAGCAAAATAAAGTAAACTGTGACAAATTATACCCAAAAATTCTTCATACAGTGGACTACCAGTAAAATTGATAAAAATTTGGAACCAAAAATTATTCAGACATTTTGACCTGACCATGTTTATTAAGTGTTATCTGACATAATTAAGATTATTTTTTTCTGACACATATATATATATATATATATATATATATATATATATATATATATATATATATATATATATATATATAAATATTTTTTTATTTCAGTTCTTTTTTCACAGTTTTACCAGCCTAAACAAGAAATACGTCAGCGGGAATTTAGGACACATTTAGACAATGCAGTCTGAGGAATTTCAGGCACTAGGCTACTGCAGAGAGCGAGAGAGAGAGAGACAGCGGGGAGGGGGAGACATTCTGAAAGGAGGTGATTACGGGCCGCCTGGGGACTCCTTCTGTCTGGTACCCATGAGAGAACGGGTTAAGAACACTTAGCCCAGGGGGGGTGTTGGGGCATAGGGGGGGCTATACAGACAGGCTATAGAAGGGGGGGTATATGAGAAATAGGACTTCCTCTCTCCTCTCTTGAGTCAGGTCCCTTATGGATAATATGGACTTTTGAGAGTCTTTCCAGGGTCATTGTGTTTGACACTGGTTTGCCGAGGGGCTTGCTTACTGCTGCTGGCCTGGTGCCAGTTCCTGTGAGGAAGACCCCAGCAGCGGATCTGTCAGACGCATCTGTCTCTCTGTCTCTTACAGTTTATTGAACATGCTCACAGTCATATCTACAATCTACATTTAATCTGCAAATTCATTAAAGTGTCATTAATGCAATGAGAAACAGGTTCCTTGTAAATCTCTGAAGCATGATTTCAAGATAAGTCTATAGCTAATTTGTCTTAACAAATATAATTAATAAAATTTAAAGCTAAAAATAAAATTGTGTGTAATTTATGTATGTCTTTAACATTTCTAATAATTGATTGCATGATAATAGTTTAGTGTTTTTACTAATTACTAATATTAGTGGTATTTTTTTCCCCATACATACATAAATATATACATATGTATTTGTATTCACAAAACCGTTAATAGCAGTGAATATTTTACGTGTATAGTTTATTTTTTTGGTACTCTTTGTAGACTAATATTAGGATTGATGTTGACAAGCATATAAATTGCCCGTCATTGTCATTACAATTAATGTTTCTTAAATGAGGAAACACATTTCCCAATGCCACAGGGTGTAATAGTGGCCCACTCCCTGGGGAATGAGATCTAGGCTGTTCAAACAGGCTGATGAACTAAAGCAGCAGTTTCCACTTTGAGGTTTTCTGAAGAGCCAGTGTGCGAATGCTAACCTACAATGCAGAATTTTTCTATATATATCTTTGTTCATTCACATCCATTCTGTATTTCAAATACAGAAAAAAATCATGTCTGTTTTTCATCCTCGTCCCAGAAGTGCATTACACTCTAAACTTTGTTACTTCCTTGTTTTTGTGTCTCATTGCTTTCTGTTTGCAATGTACAGAGCAGTGTAATGTAGGCAGAACAAATAGAGGCAAAGGCATGTGTTTACTATTCTGAAGCCTTGATTTGTATTCTTCTGCTCTCGGGAAGAAATTCGGGAAGAGCCCTTTAAAGGACGACAGCTCTTTGTTTTTGCCGCTGGGTACAGCAGCTTATAAGTGGACAACCAATCACAGCGTAGTGTCCCACACATAGAAGAAGCAAGTTTTTGTGTGTTTTCGTTTGATGCATGAAATGACTGTAGGTCTGTTTGCTGACTGGGGCAATATTTATTTGAGAATACTGTATGACTTACAATTGACAAAGAGAAGTGTTACATGAAGCATTGGTCTGTCAGTGAAATGACCTTTACTCAGCCCTGTTAATTGTTCTTGCACAACAATTTTTTGCCTGTCCAATCCCATTCACTTACCTAAACGAAGAAAACACATTGACTTTAATATGTGTAATTTATCACAAACACTCTGAATCCTTCCGTAAATTAGTTTAACATTTTGATTAATCTCAGCTTGTGCGATCTCTCATGTCAAAGCGTCAATTATTTTCTCTAACTGGTGGATTATGGTACAGGCTTTATGAGGAATTATGGAAAGCCTAGAAGACAGCTGTCTTTAACACTTATGAATCGTGTGCGCTCACATACACGGCCTTTAAGTCTCTATAATCACTAATCATTCATGACCAATAATATGTCAAGCTTGATTCAGTAGAATCTTCATATTTTTTATGACCTTTCATTGATTCCCAAGCATGCAACGCGAGGCATGAAACGCAGAGATTAAGATTCAGCCGTTCCTTTTTCACACGCAGATGAATGGATGTACAGATGAATGGAGGGATATCAAGGGAATAGATGCCCTTGGTGATCAATATCCTTTATTAGTGTCACCTGCTCTTTCTCTTTGGAAGTAAACGGGCTATTACTTTGTGTTTAATGGTGTTTCTTGGGCTGTGAGTTTATTGACAGGTACGAGTCATGAATATATCCCTGTGGAGGGTAAAGGTCATACTGTTTATGTTTGTCGAGTAGAGCTAATGTGTTTTTGTAGTGTTGTCTGCTTGTAGGAGACAAAGTGTGTCCTGTTTGTCCTTTTGTGTCTGTAGTCTTAAAGTTAGAACATAGGAAACGCACGGAAGTACTCTGAAGCAAATTCTTGGCCAAGCACATGCTCCCACTGTACATAATTAATGTGAACCTGCTTTAGTGTGGTGGTAGCAAACCTATTTAGCAGTTGATAGTCACATTCACATAGCTAGCTGTATAATGTTGATTGCTAACAAACTAATTTCTTTATAAATCGTGCACAAAATTTAGTAAATCGAGGAAACTACTTAGTTTGTGCATGATTTACTTTTCCCTGCATGTCATGTGCAGGGCTCCGTAGCTTTGGGCCAGGGTTATATTATCTTTCCAGGTCAATTTTGTGTGTTTTGTCCAGTTGTCCAGCTGTCCAAACTGATTTTCAATAACTGTATCACAGTTTATATTAGATTAAAATTTAAATTTGGACTTATTTAAAATAAAAATCTATATTCAAATGCAAAAACGGTGCATTTGAATGTTAGGTGTGCGTCAGGCAGCCTTATCAGTGGCGCAGGAGATATGATGTTGATGTTGTTGTTGTTGTTGTTGTAGTATTTTAACGTTTTTTTTTAGCCTATCCAGTTGAACTCACTAGATGTGGCGCTGCTGCCTTGATCATTCAAATCATTGCAGAATTATGAAGCTTAATGCTGATAATATCTAGGTTATGTCAAAACTGCAACCAAGCCATTCACACAGAATGCATTTTCTGTGCTGCTTTTCCATTGTGTGCTAGACGGACATCTTTGAACATTGTACCGCATGTTTAGAAAGCCATGTCAAGTTAAAAGAAGTTCAAATTTTAAAGTTCCCCTTGTAGTCAATAATTTTATCCCTTAAAACTAATCTTTGAACACCAAAATTACATATTTAAACTTTTTTTTTTCTTGTAAAAAAAAAAAAAAAAAAACTTAATGCCTTAAAATAGCTTGAATGTAACGTTACACCCTTGCCTCATTTAGTATACACGGAACTATGAATATGCTAATTAGTCCCGCCTCCAGTTACTTGCACAAGCTCAGAGATCCACTTGGTCAACTTACTAAGGTAAACGCTGCATTAATATGATTAGCCTTTTGTCTTACTACGTTATCAAACAGCTAATAATGTGTTACTAATGTTACACGACTCCCTTGCTTCAGAGCAGTCATTGTTAAATGATATGCTAAAGCTTGCTGGCAAGTTGACGTGATTGGTTACAAGGTAGTTTGTGACATAAGAAACACCAGTGATTTCAAACCATGTTTTTGAAATTGTCTTTAAATCACTGCAGAGAAAATACTCTGCAATGGTGTTGATTTATGAATTTGCACATGGTTTGTCTTAAAGCATATTAAAAACTTTCAAATTTGAATATAATTCAAATATTACTAATATTTAAGTATCAAATTGGACTTTAGTTTTTCAGCCATTTTGACAGCCCTAGTTTATATTGCCAGGGAAATTATGATATGATAAAAAAAAAAAATCAAAGCAATTCCTCATTATCTACAACTGCATTGCAAATGTTTTGTGCTATTATTCTCACCTCTACTCTAGAGGGCTTGTATTTGTACTCTGTTATTGTCACGATCACGTCTGTTCCTGTCACATCCCGGACTACATTTCCCATGATCCTCCATTGCTCTTCACCTGCACTCACTTCACAATCACTCCACACTAATCACCACACCCAGCTGCCACACATTACCTGGACTATAAAGGACTCACACACACACCACCTCACCGCGAAGTCTTGATTACCCAGTGTATCATCTCCCGAGCGTTTATATTCCTGTCTGCCTGTCTGCCTGTCTGTTACCGTTGCTGCCTGTTCCTGTTTCTTGACCCGTTGCTGCCTGTCCTGACCCTTGCCTGGTATACCGTTCTGTGTATGATATCCGCCTGCCTCGATCTACTGCCTGTACCCTGACTACGATTCTGCCTGTTCCTTGCTGTTCCTGTTTGCCCCTGATCGACCCAGCCTGTACGACTATGCTCACTTTGAATAAAAGCTTGCACATGGATCTCTGCCTGAGTCCCGCTTCGTTACAGTTATATTTGTGGATATTAAATTAATTTAATGAACCAAGCAAAAAATGCAACATATTTGTGGTTTTCACAGATTTCTTGTATTGTTTTTTGGCTTTTCCTTTTTTGAAAACTTGGCATTCAATGTGTACTCCTACCTGTCAAAGTACTTCCCATTTAAATGATATATGCACTTTGTTGTGGTTGTTTACTGTGATAATACAGCATTTGCATTCGAAATATAAATGCAAATGCACATGGAAATCAAGTGGCTTTATTTGACCTCACTAAGTGCACTCGGTTGTTAACAATAATGTGTACAGTTATGCTGGCCCGCAATTGTATACCGCAGTGGAATTGTCTATTTGTGTAGTGCACAATATCTTTCCTCTATCCATCTCCAATATAACCTTTCAATTGTATGTTATAAAACAGTAATCCTACTAACAGGTCTTGGTGTAACATTTGAAAACCGTGAAATGCAAATGAAGGGGGTTGGAAAATAAATATTAAATTTGGGCTCTGGCACTAAATGCCTGTCTTATCTGGTTCAAGTGGAAAATGATGGGCCAAGCCCCACTGCCCTCCACCGGCATGTCTCCACGGCAACACCAAGGCAGCTGAAAAATGGCACCCAGACATAGATGCCCCTTCATTAAATATCAGCACAGCAGCTGACAGCAGAGATAATGGCCAATAACACTGTATTATGTTGAAAGTAAATGAAATGCTCGTGGGGCTGGCTGTCATGCCTCGGGTAAGAATGCATACTCACCCAAAGAACAGGCGTATATGAGCACTCCTATGAATAATGCTGCCTTTCTGCATAACTCACAATCCACTGCTCACAAATAGAGTTAGTGTTCGATTTATGGCTGTATGTTTTAAGAACACAGCGCTATATTATGAATACTTTTGAATCAGTCTGTTAATGCACATTTTTTACCATTAATTTTAGTTGTTTTTTTTTATTATTGATTTAAAAGACAGCCATCATGAGCTGTTCATTGTGTTGAAAATGGCAGCCAGCATTTTCCTGCTTTCTGTTTCATCATGATCTGTTGCTTCTCCTTTGTGACGTGAAATTCACTGACATCTGGGCTTTTCATTGGTTGCGTGGACTAACAAACGAGTTCTCTTGTGTGTGCAGACATTTCTGATGATTATCTGTCTTCTGTTTCATTGGAGGAATCTCTCCTCTCCTCTTTGGCTCGTCGGATTTCATTTTGAGGTGTATTTTAGCTTCCCTCATGCCTCACCCCCGTCTTACCCTTGAGATGACAGTATATTTTTCCTTTGATACTGTGCATGTTCTAGTTTTTATGTGCTTTTCTTTTGCCTTTTTTCACTATTAGGATTTTGTTGTAATGGCACTCTGTGCCATTACACCAAATTACAGCGGTAGGAACAGAGCCTTTTAAAGGGAAAAGTCACT
The DNA here is from genome assembly GCF_018812025.1 of Megalobrama amblycephala. Lineage (NCBI taxonomy): Eukaryota > Metazoa > Chordata > Actinopteri > Cypriniformes > Xenocyprididae > Megalobrama > Megalobrama amblycephala. The sequence continues at coordinate 13,565,616 of NC_063048.1, read as the reverse complement.
ATAGCTCTGCATTGTATACAGTGAAAAAAATGTGACATTTTTAGGGAATGTAGATCCTACAGAAGAACTCATGTGAAAGAATCTGCGTTTCCTCCAGTGCATATTGAATCCTTGTGATTAATAAAAGTGTGTGATGCATCATTAGTGGCATCATTACTCCTAAAGCCAACAATATCTTCAATGGTGCAAAAAATGCAACTTCAGTTTTTTGCATAGGACATTTTTGATGTCCTTGAAAACAATGACAATCATATCATCTGTTGATGAAAATTATACCAATTGGTACATAATAGGGGTGTAATGATATATCGCAGTGAGATATTTCGCGATGCAAAAATGTTACGATATGTATCGTAGAGTGACGGCGATACTTTTACGATATGACGGCAGTCTAATCTTATTGGTTGAGCTGCCGACGTGACCTACTCTGCAACATGGAGGTGGCAGTGAGAGTAGCCGGGTTGTCACCGCATATTAAGGGTGTGTCTCAATCAGCTCTCTAGTTCAGTAAGTGTTTTGCGCACACATCGAATCTTACAAGCAGGTTTAAACATTTCTCGCGTCAGTCTCTTGCTTGGTCTCGTGAGAAAAGTCGTGGCTTTCTTTCACCGCAGTGCCACAGCAACAGCTGTGCTCACAGAAAAGCAAAAGATGCTTGCGATGCTTTGCTTTAAGAAGTTCTTGTGATGCCGTTCACATATTGTGTCTTTTCCGCGTGCAAGTCAGTTATTTCAAATGTAGCCGCGCGGCAGGCGCGCTCATAATGGAAGCAACGTGGCCGCGATGCGCATGCGGTGCGTCGCGGTCGCGTTGCTTCCATTATGAGCACGCCTGCCGCGCGGCTACATTTGAAATAACTGATACACAATCAATACCTTTACTGCTGTTACAGTGGTAGAGCTTTAATACCTTTGTTTTCTTCATCTTCTTCTTCAGATGGCCCCTCAATCCTAGAGCGTCATACCTGTAATTGAAAATGTGAGAAAAAAATTAATGAAATACATTTAATGCCAGAGATCAAAAAGAGTTGGCAAATTTAAATTAGCTGGGTATGAAATTGCTTTCCCTCGATTGTGAAAGCAAATGCTTAAACAGTATCCCGAAGCTTTTCAAAAGCAGAATAACAATTTCAATGGAATGGGGAGCAGAAATGCTTGTCATTTCAAGAGCTGATCTGCATGTAGTTTCACTTTGCTGCATTAAAACGAGGTAGGAGAGGAGATAATACTCTCATCACTGACAGATGGGCTGATAGAACATGGCCTTTAACAGACTACATTGTATGTTATCTTTTCATTTCTCATCTCTCATTCTGAGGAGGAAAGGCTTTGCTGGTTTGGGGAAGTTAGTTTAATCTACAACTGTGTCTTTGAAAAGATCTCATGCCAACAGAACTGAAAGGAAAGTTGCGTATAACTGCTTTATGATGTCTTTGATGCTGATAGTGTGTTCTAATGCTTTATACTCTATAAATGAGTATATAAACTGGTGAAAGCATTAAAATGTTAGTTCACCCAAAAATGAAAAAGACTGTCATCAATTACTAACCCTCATGTCATTCCAAACCTGTAAGACTTTTGTTCATCTCCAATTACAGTCCATGCAACTACCGCTTTGACACTTCAAAAGGCTTTTATTCACATATAAAAATTGATCAGCGAACATGAACAGAAGCTCAACCGTACAAACCTTATTGGTTCTTGCCAAAGCTCAGATGTTCTACATAACACATATTTGAGCTTCCGCAAGAACCAATGAGGTTCATTATTGTGTGTTACGCAGCACGTTTGAGCTTCCGCAAGAACCAATGAAATTCATTCTGGTGTGTTACGCAGCAGGTTTGAGCTTCCGCAAGAACCAATGAGATTCATTCTCATGTGTTACGCATCACATTTGAGCTTCCACAAGAACCAATGAAATTCATTCTCGTGTTACGCAGCACGTTTGAGCTTCCGCGAGAACCAATGAGGTTCATTCTCGTGTTACGCATCACGTTTGAGCATCCGCAAGAACCAATGAGATTCATTCTTGTGTGTTACGCAGCGTGTTTGAGCTTCCGCGAGAACCAATGAGATTCATTCTCATGTTACGCAGCACGTTTGAGCTTCCGCAAGAACCAATGATTCATTCTCGTGTTACGCAGCACGTTTGAGCTTCCGCAAGAACCAATGAGATTCATTCTCGTGTTACGCAGCACGTTTGAGCTTCCGCAAGAACCAATGATTCATTCTCGTGTTACGCAGCACGTTTGAGCTTCCGCAAGAACCAATGAGATTCGTTCTTGTGTTACGCAGCACGTTTGAGCTTCCGCGAGAACCAATGAGATTCATTCTTGTGTTACGCAGCACGTTTGAGCTTCCGCGAGAACCAATGAGATTCATTCTTGTGTGTTACGCAGTACGTTTGAGCTTCCTCAAGAACCAATGAGATTCATTCTTGTGTTATGCAGCGCGTTTGAGCTTCTGCAAGAACCAATGAGATTCATTCTTGTGTGTTACGCAGCACGTTTGAGCTTCTGCAAGAACCAATGAGATTCATTCTTGTGTGTTACGCAGCGCGCTTGAGCTTCCGCAAGAACCAATGAGGTTCATTCTTGTGTGTTACGCAGCGTGTTTGAGCTTCTGCAAGAACCAAAGAGGTTCATTCTCATGTGTTACGCCCTCATTGGTTCTTTGGTTCTCCACATTGGACTAAACCGCTTGATTCATATGGATTCGTTTTATGATCTCTTTATGAACTTTTTGAAGCGTCTAAGTAGTAGTTGCATGGGCTGTCAATGGAGGGACAGAAAGCTCTCAGATTACATTAAAATATCTTCATTTGTGTTTCGAAGATGAACAAAAGGGTTTGGAATGACATGAGAGTGAGTAAATGATGACAGAATTTTCATTTTTGGTGAACTAACCCTTTAATGTATCTTTTGTAAGACTTAAGTGTGAGCGTAATGTCTTTTAGAACTTATGATTGCAATATGTGTGCTTACTCTGAGAAAGACCAGCAGATGGTCCGATCTGGAATTCCTGTCTTCTTGCACCTGATCCGAGTCCAGAACTCCCTGCTGATTTCACTCCCACTCCTGTCCTAGCTAGGCACGTCACACACCCACAATAAGGCACCATCACACACACTTGCTCCATATACCATAATCATAACATTGCGTCATTCTTATAACACTTTTGATACGACCATCTGTACATCTGCTCTGGTCTTTACAATAACTGGTGAGCTTTGTGACCTAGTGACAAATCCTGTTTTATATCTTCTTTAAATCCAGAAGGATGTGTTAAAGGGTCAAGGTGAGCAAACAGAACTGGATGTTCACAATTTCTTTTTTTATCCTGTGCAGTGTGTTTTTGTTTGGACTTTCTTTTTCTCATGGTAATCACTGTAAGCAATGACAAATATTATCACGTCAGGCTTTTTGTATCACTCGGCATATACAGGTTATACTTATTCTACCCAGTGGTTGTACAGGCGGACTGGCACTCAGACACCAGTGGGGAGGCAGACAGACCAAGAAAGAGATGGAGAAAAAGAGAGAGAAAGCTAATAGTAGCAGCTAAAAGCTGCAAAAGGGAGGAGCGAGCCATTGAAGCTGAACACGGACTGCGGCAGGTCTCTTCTCCAGAATGTTCTCTCACACACTTAGATCAGCAAACTGCACTTTCCAGGAAAAAAGTATACAAAAATAGGGCCTGAAACTCTCTATTAATTAATTAATTTATTTATTTATTAAACAAATGTTCTGTGAAAGAAGGTAGTTATCACTCAGAAGTAAATTGCTAGTTTGGGTCCAAATGTGTTTTAAATTATTGATAAAAGTTTGTTTCCCCTTTTTTTCTTTTCTTCTATAATCAGTAGCAAGGTATATTGGTTTAGAAAATAATGCAAAATATTGGACAGAACTAAAAATCAAAAGTATAAATATATATGAATGTATTTTAATATTAAATTAATAGTATTTGAATTAAAATTATTTTACTACAATTAAATAAATATCAATTCAACTGAATGTCATGACATTGTTTGATTAATTATAATTCAGGCCAGAACCAATTGATTTGTTTAAATCTAGCTGGCAGGTATTAATTTAATGTTGTATATTATAAATATGTATTATTATATAAACTATTAAATTAATACTTTTATTCAGCAAGGATGTGTGACAGAACAGAAATTATAATGTTAATAAAAAATAAAAAAAAGTATATTTCAAATAAATGTTGTTTTTTTGTTTCCACAAAAACATTAAGCAGTACAACTACACCTGAAGACTGGAGTAATAGCTGCTTAAAGTACAGCTTTGCCATGAATAGATTACATTTTAAAATATATTATTTTAAATTGCTAGAATATTTTACAATATTACTGTTTTTACTGTATTTTTTATCAAAATAAATGCAGCTTTGATGGGCATGAGACACTTCTTTCAAAGACAAAAATATCTTACAAATTTGTGTGTGGTTTAATATTAATTTTATAATAATACTGTAACACATTCATGGAAAGTGCCTGATAATCAAGGTTCAATAATATATTCTCTAAATAAAAAAGAGGAATAAAAACTTTGATAATATCAAGCACCGCAGACCAAGAACATGTCTGACGTCTGATATATTTTTTTAAAGTCCTCTGTGATTTTGAATAATCTGTAAACTTGATTTTAAGGGAACAGACAGTATAAGTGTAATGTGACAGCAGTGGGTGGGTTTGGTTGCAGTTTGGTGTGAGTTGACAATCGGAGGTTGTAATATACGGTTGCAAGAGGCTGGTGAGTCAGCAGCTGTCCGTGACAGGAGTTTGGCCTGGACACCAGGGTCTCTCTAGGCCAGGCCGTGGGAGATAGGCCCTGTTTCTCCTTCTCTCTTTATTGATTTCCTCCTCAACCGCTGCATGACGGATGCTCGGGCCGCACTGTCTGGAAGCTCCCTCTGGATCTGCAGGGATAGATTAGCCTTAAAACTGTCCTCAGTTGACAGATGAAGAGAGAGAGAAAGATTGAGGGAGATTGATTAGCTCTAATTGTGTACTCTATTGCAAGAATATTTTCATGTTTTAAACACTTGAAAAATATGGCTGGAATGAGCATCATTCTTTCTTACAGTGTTTTTGTGCATAATAATTTGATGATACCTATGTAAAATCAGCTTATTCGATAGACCAGACAATGCAAAAAATGTATCATTTACATATACATTACATTCTTATTTTGTGTTTTTGTTTATTTTCATTTGTTTCTTTTCTTATTAAGGTTTTCATGCAGAGCAAAATGTGTGTCGAAACATTTATCTCAGAAATTTAAATTTAGTAAATTTCACATTTAATTGCAAAGTAATGGCAAGTAACACTGAATTAATTTTGGATGAAATAAACGAACTCAAATAATTTTAGTTCACTTCATTGTGGGCAAAAATCTAGGTGTGGGAATCCTTTTTTGCTTAAACAGTTTACATTTTTAAAAATCATTTTTATATACAATTCTTCAAATGTCCCTGATCTTGTTGTGCATGATTCATCTGTGAACAGCAACAACAAAAAAGTTTCATCAAATTTTTCATCAAAATGTTGTAACTTTCTCAGACTTTTCTCCGATTGCAAATTAGGTTTTTTTTTTTTTTTTGTACTTTATTCCCAACTGTATATCCACTTTCTTGAAAATGTCACATTATAAAATGTATTAAATGCAATGTGAGTAAATGATGATAGAATTTTCATCTTTGGTTAACTATACCTTTAGATATTTGATCTAATTCTAGTAATCTTAGCACCTCTGATACAGGCATTATTGTTTCCATCTATGTCTTTCATGGGGTACTGTATTTCTGTGGAGGGCACTATGTGGCAAACGGCAGTTTTGTTCTTAGGAGTTGAGAGGCCAATTGGTCAGAAAGTTGCCTGCATCCTCTCACATGTGATTGACAGGTTGAGAGCTCTTACCCTGTAATGGTCTCCTCCCCAAAGCATGCTGGATTTAATGGCTTCTCTAACGACACTACTTTTCTCCAGTCCTGGGCCTCTGACACTTTTACGCATGAGAACGTCTCTGACCGTACCGCCGCCATCCGTCTCTGTGTAGTGGAGAGAAAAAGCATTAGTAGACCATTGCAATTATGATTCGATAACAATCTCTGTCCCCGGTGCCGATTTGACTAATAATGATGTTTTCATTAAGATTTCATAATTCAGCACGTTTACTATCTCGCACACAGCCCATAACCTCCTTTCTGTCGGATTCTCTATTATAGAGGAGATTAAGTACCTTTGCCCCCCCTGAGGATTTTCATTAAAAATCTATACAGATAAGGTTTGTTTTGAAAGGAGTGCTGTAGCGAGACAGAAACTGTGGGAAATGTTCTTCTGTTCTCGGGTTTTTGTTCACACTATTATAGGCTGGAACTTTATAGAGGAGAAAGTCTAAAAACAAATACAAAGGAATGAATAAATGGTATTCAGTATTTTAATCTCAGTTGGGTTTTATGCAAGGCCGCTACTGATTACCAGTATGCTACATGGCCAACAATATACAGTATTATATTGTTATTCTGTTAAAAATGCATTTAAGACGTAATGTTTCTTGAGCAACAAATCAGCATATTAGAATGATTTCTGAAGGATCATGTGACACTGAAGACTGGAGTAATGATGCTGAAAAGTCGTTTTCCCCATTGCAGGAATATATGACATTTTAAAATATATTAAAATAGAAAACAGTTTGTAACGAAGTTCGTCAATACGGGAAGAAGGAGGCGGGAACCGGCGAACATTCAACAAAACTTTAATTAGAAATAAACAAAGAACAAAACGAAAGTAATGCCGGCAGACCCTCGCGGACGTCTGCCGGCCACACAAACATAATAAAACATAAAATAAAGTCCAGGCCTGGTCCTCTCTCGTCCTTCACTGATGTCGCTCCTCCTTTTATGCCTCCGGAGCTCCTCCGTGAGAGACTCGAGGCCGGCACGCCTCGCAGGTGACGCTCATTATCACTCGCGTCACCGGCCTCGCGCCGTTCCCTCACGGCTCTCGCCCGCCCTGCTCGTCACACAGTTATTTAAATTGTAATAATATTTCACAATATTACAGTCTTTACCAGATTTTTGATCAAATGAATGCAGCCTTGGTGAGCATAAGAAGAATTGAATATATGAAGACTTCAGTGCCTAAGTGCCATCTGAAATGTAATTGTGTATATATATATATATATATATATATATATATATATATATATATATGCAAGAAGAAAAAAAAAAAGTATGTGAACCACTTGCAGAATCTGTGAATAATTTTAACAAAATAAGAGAGATCATACAAAATGCATGTTATTTTTGTTTAGTACTGTCCTGAGTAAGATATTTTACATAAAAGTTGTTTACATGTAGTCCACAAGACAAAAAAAAAAAAAACTGAGTTTATTAAAATGACCCAGTTCAAAAGTATGTGAACCATTGATTCTTAATACTGTGTTTGGTTACCTGGATGATCTACGTTGTTCATGAGTCCCTTGTTTGTTCTGAACAGTTAAACTGACCACTGTTCTTCATAAAAAAACCTCCAGGTCTTGTAGATTCTTCAGTTTGCAAGCATTTTTTGCATATTTGGACCCTTTCCAGCAGTGATTGTATGATTTTGAGATCCATTTTATCACAATGAGGACAACTGAGGGACTCAAACACAACTATTAAAAAAGGTTCAAACATTCACTGCTGGAAAAGGTTCAAATATGCAAAAAATGTTTGACAACTGAAGAATCCACAGGACCTGGAGGATTTTTCTAAAGAACAGAGCTCAGTTTAACTGTTCAGGACAAACAAGGAACTCAAGAACAACCATCTAAAAACAAAAAAAAAAAAAAAAAAAAACAGTCATAGATCATCCAGGTAACCACACACAGCATTAAGAATCAAGGGTTCACATACTTTTGTCTTGCAACTGTATATATATATATATATATATATATATATATATATATATATATATATATATATACATATATGTATATATGTGTGTGTGTGTGTGTGTGTGTGTGTGTATTATATTATATTACTTTACATTGATTCACAGCCCTAATGTCCATGTTTTTTTCCTTTTTCTTTTCCCCTTACTGACCCTCATGTGTCCTTCACCTCCTCTATTCCACTCACTGTACGATCCCACATCATATCAGCATGGAAAAGTAACTCTTATTAAGTATTCAGATCTTAAGATGATAGTGCGGGGGGACATCTGGCAGTAATGTGGAGCGGTGTCTTTAGTAAAAACAACACTCTGTTTAATTAATAATTGATCAGTACTCTCTCTTGGCACTTTAACGCAGTGGCAGGATCTCAGGGATGCGGTTACCACTCGAATCAGTCAGGAGGAGGGAGATAAGGTGTCGAGGAGCTAAATGAGGGCCCGCTCTCTCAGAAATATGCCGCTAACGGTAGCCGTGCTCTGGGGAGTAATAATGCATCTGCTGAGGTGTTGGCACAAGACTTCCATACTAGCATGTAGCGCACAATAACACCCATGTGCTACTAGGGAAAACACTGGGCCCTGTTCAGCAGCCTGTATTTTGCTTATGTTTTGAGCAGGTGATCTAAGTTCCGTACTTACAATGTTGAGATTTAGCAGTTATGTGCAGGTGTTTGCAGGAGGACACAGCGATTCAGGTGAAATATTCACTTTATATGATATATATCTTAAACTGAGCTGCAGTAAGATTCATGCAGTTATAATTGTTGAACTTGAAACATGATTTGAAGAAGATATACACCGATCAGGCATAACATAAACCAGCAACAGGCTCACTGATGCACGTGGGGAGTGAAGGCTGGCTCGTGTGGTCCGATCCAACAGACTACTGTAGCTCAAATTGCTCAAGAAGTTAATGCTGGTTCTGATAGAAAGGTGTCAGAATACACAGTGATTCGCAGTTTGTTGCGTATGGGGCTGCATAGCCACAGACCAGTCAGGGTGCCCATGCTGACCCCTGTCCACTGCCGAAAGAGGCAACAGTGGGCACGTGAGCATCAGAACTGGACCACGGAGCAATGGAAGAAGGTGGCCTGGTCTGTTGAATCATGTTTTCTTTTACATCACGTGGATGGCCGGGTGCGTGTGCGTCGCTTACCTGGGGAACACATGACACCAGGATGCACTATGGGAAGAAGGCAAGCCAGCGGAGGCAGTGTGATGCTTTAGGCAATGTTCTGCTGGGAAACCTTGGGTCCTGCCATCCATGTGGATGTTACTTTGACACGAACCACCTACCTAAGCATTGTTGCAGACCATGTAAACTCTTTCATGAAAACGGTATTCCCTGGTGGCTCTGGCCTCTTTCAGCAGGATAATGCGCCCTGCCACAAAGCAAAAATGGTTAAGGAATGGTTTGAGGTGTTGACTTGGCCTTTAAATTCCCCAGATCTCAATCCAATTGAGCATCTGTGGAATGTGCTGAACAAACAAGTCCGATCCGTGGAGGCCCCACCTCGCAACTTACAGGACTTAAAGGATCTGCTGCTAACATCTTGGTGCCGGAGACCACAGCACACCTTCAGGGGTCTAGTAGAGTCCATGCCTCGACGGGTCAGGGCTGTTTTGGCAGCAAAAGGGGGACCAACACAAATTGTGAATATTGTAAATAATGGTTACATGGTTAAGTAATTTATTATGTTAATAACAATTAATAATTTATTTTAAATAGTTATTTATATTACATTTATTTAATATTTATATATTGTGTATATTTGTATCGGTCCTTGAGCTCCTTGAGCCTTTTTGGTACAGTCCAGTAATCTCTGCACGCTAAACTCTTTGTTACGGCCTAGCCAAATATTAATGGACTTGAGAATCTCTTCAGCAGTGTGAGATTTGCACTATGAGTATCCAAGTACATCTAACTGCCAGTTTTTGACACATGGATGAGACACCACCCTCTCCTGCTGGACAAATCTCTTTTCCATTATCCATTCAGTCATCTTCCATTAATCTGTTTCTTTCAGCCTTGTAATGAGCGATATAATCTGAATCATCTCTCTGACTGCACTGAGGGCTGTTTTTGGTGTTCACCAGCTGCATCAAGGTCCCATGTGCTTTTAATATGTTCCACCGTCAGTCAGTTTCCCCCATTCTTAACCAAGAGATTATTACCATGTGAAGTGTATCACAGCTGGGCACCAGCACCAGCCCTGATGAGAAAAATCTGCTCAGCAACCCTGCAGCCCACTCATGCTCCCTTTAGTCCGGTGCAAAACAGGTCAAGATGTCTTTACCCGGTCGGTTAAAACACATACTACATCCACTAATGCTGATTGCTGAGGTGGAGCATAGACTTGGATGTGTGAGTGTTTTGTCAACATTTAGCCAGAGAATATATCGACCACACGGCGGCCCAAGTGAAGCACTGATAAATCAATGATGCCATTAGTGCTGAGGTCCTTTTCTGGCCTCCTGATGTAAATGATGTCCAGTGTTGTTTTGGAGGAGCTTTTCGTTAGATATGTGTATTTTTGCCTGCTTCAAGCCATACCACCATAGCTTGGTGATTAATGGACTGGGGACCACAGGGACCAGGAGTGAACTTATTTCCATAAATGTGGATGCAGTAGATTATCTGCTCTGAATTACAATGACCAATGCGAACTTAGCATGCAATCACTAAAACCTCATTTAAAGTCAACTTGATATCAAAATTCCACTTTTACTTTATCAATACATAATTCAGTACATATTAAAGAAATTTGTACCTGTAATCTTTCATCTTCCACCTCTGAAATGACTGTTCCGCTGATGTCACTTATTTTTCAGGTCTTCCCCTTTAACCATCTGCAATATAGAGACAATTTTTTCTCAATCCAATCAAATCATAATGGATAAATTCAAGTCGTGCCCTACTTTTTTTTTTTCTTCTTGAGTAATCCGTTTCACTTTGAAATGTCACCTTGCCACAGTAAAATGGCTAACCACCCATTATAGGGCTGGATGATATAACCTAATATCAAAATCTCGATTAATTAAGCATTTTACCTCTATTACAATTAAAGAACGATTATTATTACTATTTTTTTTTTTGGCCCTCATAGTTCACTGACAAGGTTTATACTGTACATATGCTTGACTATTAAAGGTGGGATATTTTTTCTTAATGAACGAGTGCTCCGACATAGTTCACTTTCAGCAGTTATTTTATCTATGGTATCGTTTCTTACAGATTTCTGCTTGTTGTAAATTAGATACAGATAAATTAGCACAGTATCGGTACATTTATTTGATTGCATTAATGAGAGAGCGATTGCGTGTGTGAATTAGTCATACCGTCTCTCTATTAATTGTGAAGCTGTGGGTTGTAAGTAGTTACTTCAAAAGTAGAAAAATATATGCTATAACATTTGAGTTTCTAAGGTACCTTAGCGATAAATCAGTTTCTGCGCTCCTCTCTGTGCGCGATCTTCACTTGATGTGCAGCTACTGTCTTTATGAATGTTCCTGTGCCACAATGCATCAATATAATGATACACATTCAGTGGTCTAAAATCTCTAGAATATCCAAACTGGCAAGCCTTTAAACACATACAATTGACAACATTTAGTGAAGACGCAAGTGAAAGTGATCTCACTTCGGGGCTCACCGCTCTCGCTCTGTATGTGTTGACTCAGCATTTGAGTTTGCTCAGTTTTGCTTCCATACCACTGACTGGACAGGGCGGAGTCACATGACTGAGTCACGTGACTACACACGCGGTAGTACTGTATGTTTTTAAGGGGAAAGTTTTAACAGAATTAAAAAATAATAATAATAAAAATATCCGATATGGGAAAATTATGTCAGTTAGAGGTTCTGAATTTCGGTTTTGATTACTTTTCGATTAATCGTCCAGCCCTAGCTCATTATGATGTTGACTTTAAATAGTGTTATCAGGAAACACTTAGTTTTATGTTTCATTGCTTTTCATTGTTTTTAAATAGGGTTGTGCAATATGCATTGTCTATGATAAAATTGTAATTGTTTTAACAGTGTCATAGTATTACCAAAGTCCCTTTAAGACGAGGTCATTTCACTCGGCGGCCATCTTTGAAACGCCTCTCGGGCAATCTGGGCATCATGCAGTTCCAAAGCTGTTTGCCAAGCTTTCGATTAAATGGCATATTTGAAATCACCAATGAAATCTGACAACAACTGTCTCATAATTTTTTTTCCAAACGCTCGAATCATCAAACGCTCAATCAACCTGTATTTTTATGCTGGATCAAGCTAATGCGCATGCGCAGACCTAAATGCGCGTCTCTTGCGCTTCATTTCGGAGGTGCGCGTCTGACTGTTTCTATAGAAACCGGTGCTTCTGACGGCCGCTGCAGTGATGCGATGACCAGTCGGCGATTGGCTCTTATTTAGAAGGCGGGACTTATTCCGCCATATTGCGCGTTACACTTTCTCCCATTCATAACAATTTGAGTGACACGTCTTGTGTTATTCTATAGTCTTTGGTATTACTTAAGCAATTGTAACTGCAGTGTATAGATTGATACATCGTTGGCCACCTCTGAGCTGCATTTAACAGTCTGTGTAAAAACGTCTAAATGCCACTTCAGATGCAGCTTCTGTGTCATCTAAGGAGGATCTTATTGATCAGGCACATTGTCATATTTTGAGAAGGTTAAACAGAGTTGATTTTGAGGGATTGGAGGACCACAGCTTTCGTATTATGACTCAGATGTGCTACACAAACAGAACATTATACTTCAACGAGAGAAATAGTCTCACTGATGATCTCATCATACTTATGTCTTTAAATGCACAGCCTCTTCGTGTGTTCTGCTGCCCACACTGTCTTATATGCATCATCTTGTCTCATTTTGTGTCATCCGGCCTGAACTTAATCGCTCTCCTTCAGCGGTCAATCTTGGAAAACTTCCGTAGCTCATATATTTGGGTTTCGTTTTGTTTCAAGAAGCTCTAACACCATTTATTTCCTCTCTTTTAGCACGAGAAGAGAACGTGGCCACTTTCCGAGGTTCCGAGTACTTCTGCTACGACTTGTCTCAAAACCCCATCCAGAGCAGCAGTGACGAGATCACGTTGTCCTTCAAGACCTGGCAAAGAAATGGCCTTATCCTCCACACAGGCAAGTCAGCAGACTACGTCAACCTGGCCTTGAAAGACGGAGCCGTGTCGTTGGTCATCAACTTGGGTTCAGGAGCTTTCGAGGCCATTGTCGAGCCTGTCAATGGCAAATTCAACGACAATGCCTGGCATGACGTGAAAGTCACCCGCAACCTCAGACAGGTAATGCTTAAACGGCAAGAAGTTTGCGTTTTTCGAATGAATTCAGAGCTAAATGTTACTGTATGTTATGTTTGAATTAGAACTTTCGGTTACTTTAAGTTTTTCTAATGCAGCTATTTCTTCTCTGAGTTCTTCTACCTTGCCTCGTGTTTTGCCTCCTCAGGCAGTTACCTCTGTCTGAAGCTATCGGCGGTGTGATGGCTTTAAGAGGCTGTCTCTCTCACCCCTCTAGATATTCACCTCACTTCTTCAAATAGTCTGTCTTATCAGGGCAGCGGGGAGAGGCTCCAACCAACCTCAACCGTTCCATTTACCCACAGCCAATCTTTGTTGAACTGTTAAATCACTCCGCCACTGCATTTTAAAATATGTAAATATTTAGGGTGGTTTTGCCCCTCAGGAGTGAAAGGATGTCACTTTTTGCGTGGGCGTGTGGAGGCGTGAGTGCCCACAAGCACAAGCTATTTCAGCTGTGATCCACTAGGACTATGGCATTTTTTTTGCTTTGTTTAATAGCTGTTTTACTAACACGCCAAGAACATGCATTACCAATACCTTATACAATTGCCTGAGGAAAGTCAAAAACCATATAAATCACAACAAAGAGCCAGCTAGATAGAGGTCACCATTCACGGTTGTAGCTGAAAACAACACGTTATGAAGCGTTACGTTAGAAGGAGGCAAAAAATTAAGCTTGATCTGTTTTGACAAAGAAAAATTTGGAACATTTGGAAATTATTGCTGAAAAATACTGTTTTCTGGAAAGCTTTTTCAAGTGAGTATGTGCCCAATAAGTGTAATGCCTTTAAAAAAGAGAAACGCCACAGGTTCTGGAAAATCTGTTATATTTCTTTTTCTTTTCCACCTATTCTTACTCTCACTCATATGCTTTGTTTGTCTATGGATAACATTTGTTCAGACCCAGACTAACCACTCATGAACCATTGACTAGAGTCTTTAATTTACTAACCAGAACCTACACTAATGTGCTGTTCATCATGACCTCATTTGAGTTTCATTTTATTAACAACCCTTTTTTTCATTGTTTAATTTCCTTTCTTCCCCCTTTTCTCAAAGCATTCAGGTATTGGACACGCTATGGTAAACAAACTACATTGTCTGGTAGATATCATTCTTATTGTCCTTTTTTTGGGTTTACCGTGTGTTTCCTTGGCCCTCTTTCTTTCTCTTTTTGGGGGTTTCATGGCATCATAAAAATAAACAGACTGGGGTTTGTATTTCGGGGATTTCCTTCTTTTTTTATGTCAAATGTCCTCATCCCATTTTTTGCCACAGCTTTACCGCCATTTTCCATCTTTCTTTCTTTGAACATCTTCTACGGCCCTTTTTTTTTTTTAGTTTTAAAAGGCTTAGTCTTCTTTTTTTTTTATCAAATACTGTCAAAAAACTGGCAGAAGCTTTCCTAAACACAAACGTGATGAAAACAACAGCATAAAAATAAAAGAATAAAAAGCTACTTCAGCACTGGAGCTCTGACAGTTGATTCCAGTTGTTTGCGCATGCCGCGCCGACCCGTTCGTGCTGGATCAGTCCTTGTGTTACTAACACCAAAACTCTAGTCTGAGCAACCCACCATCTGCCCAGTGTCCTGTCCTGTCTGTATCGTGGTGAAGGTCATGACTTCCTGTGTCCTCCCTCATTACCCCTCATGGCTTTTGCTTTGGTCTCATTATGTGCTGCTTCCCTTTGCATGTCGTCTCGGCTTGAAAAAGATGCATGCTTTAATGTTTGCAGTGCTTGTATACCTCACTAACATTTTATTAGTAAAAGACCACCTGACCTCTGTGTTGCATGCTCATTTGTGGTAGTATTAGCTCATTTTTGAAGCATGCATATGTTTGTGTCAACTAACCCAGTGTGCACATAATTTGAACCTAAAAAAACATGCACAAGCAATTTGTCTGTAGTTTGTTACATAACACTAACCCCTCAAACTAATGTCCCAAACCAGAAAACCATTTCTAACATCATCAAAGATAAAGAAAATATGCCGGCAAAATATTTTCTTTACCTGTCCTTTGTAAGTCTACAAATACTAGACAAGAACGGCCTACTCAAAGTCTTGACGTGCAGGTGTTTGGTGCACAATCAAAGACAGACAGCAACCAGTAAGACCGAAGCTAACCTTTTCCTTGGTAGAACGGCCGTCACAGCCATGATGTTCATGAATGGAATTTTCCCTCCCCTTTTGTCGTTCCTTTCAATCAGGTGACAATATCTGTGGACGGCATCTTGACCACAACAGGCTATACACAGGAGGACTACACCATGCTGGGATCGGACGATTTCTTCTACGTTGGAGGAAGCCCAAGCACAGCGGACTTACCTGGGTCGCCTGTCAGCAACAACTTTATGGGTTGCCTGAAAGAGGTAGGTGGTCTGGACAAACCCCTTCCCGCTCTTTCATCTACATGCATCATATCGCCGTGTCCTTGTCTGGGCTGAGAGGGAACAAGTTTGAATAGACCGTCCGAGCAGAATAATAGATTCAGTACAGCTTATCTTGTGAAAAGGATAGAGCAGACATCATAACCCGTGGTGTGTTTCTCTAATGGAATTCGCTGGAGTTATACGTTTCTTGCCCCGACGCGAAATTGTTTCAGCCGTATTTAATTTGACTTTTCAATTGTGGTGAATCATTTGATTAAGGTTCCAGAGGCCAGAGAAGAAGCTAAGATGATTGGATGAGATTAGACTTTGCATAATGATATGCATCGTGCTGAAAAAGTGAACCCCAAAGAGATTCTGGTGAACAATTGGGCATGAAGACATCTGTCAATGCAAAATTAAAATCTTCCCACAAGCTGACTCTATTGGGTGAATCTCACAAAAAGTTATATTTTGCTTAAAGATATTGAATCCTGTTTGCAGGACCATTGGTTTTTAAATTGTAAAGTTTTTTTTTTTTTACAAAATGAAATTATATATATATTATATGTCAGCTAATGCTGTACACTCTACAGGGAGCCATTTCTTGCACATTACTATAATATTAAAGGTTACAATTAACAACAAACTATAAAACTCAGTTGCTATTTATTTTTAGATATAATAATCAACACTCAAAAAACAAAACAAAACAAACAAAAAAAATAAATTGCTCGTAAGGCAGGTTTTGCATTAACTTCTAAATCTAATTATACATTTATTTTTCAATTATTTTTCTACTCCAATTCACTTTTGAATTATAATCATTTACACAGTTACTGTCATAACTTGTTTTCACAACAAATTTATTTAAACATATATTAAATAATTAAGACATTACTAACAGGTAAAGTAAATATAATGAATATATAAGCTAATATAGTGCATATATTTAGTGAAATGTTCCCCTCTAGAGTTAATTTCTGCAGTGAACTAACATGTTGTGGACATTAAATGACTTGCCTGAGGTAAATGTAATACTACGTGAGATATTATTCTCAAGCTGTTTTATTGATTTCTTTCTGCGGTTTAAACGCTGGTTGAGAGATTACACGTAAACATATCTATGCATAGATTGTCTGTTCTTCTGCGCTTTTTCCTGTTGTGGCGGTTAGCAAACAGCGTTGCATTACCGTGCGTGCCCCCTTGTGGATTGGAGTGTGGTTAGCCTGTGACTGACTGTATTCGTCATCTGACTGTATGCACCGAACCGTGATGTCCGTACCGTGTTACAGCCCTAATACACACACATAAATACATACATACATACAAATAAACATACATGCATACAGTAATGCAGTGTTAAACTTTTAAACTAAATTACTGTTGAAAGTTTTAATTGTTGAAAGGTTTATTTTTGTTGTCAATAATAAAGACTAAACAATTTTCATTTTATTTTCATCAACTAAAATTATATGCCATTTTTGTCAGAGTTAAATGAAAATAAATTAAAATTAGAAACTAAATTCAACATTTTCATCAAAAGTAAAACTATGTGATAAAAACATGCATAATAATAATAATAATAATAATAATAATAATGAGAAACTCTTTGTAGTCATGTAAATGTCAAAATGCAAACAATCCTAGTAGTTCTGAAGTAATGTTTCCTTTTAGCCAAGTATAATTTTTTTCTTTTGATTTTGGGGTGGAATATGATCCAAGCAGATTTCATGAGATTCAACTTCTAAGAGCCATGACACTGTTTGCAGAAGTTAGATGTCATTCTCTTCGATCAGCTGTTAATTTCCACATTCCTCAGTTGTCAGGTCTAGATAACATTATCAGTAAATGGACTGATCTTTAATTTAGCTAGAAATAGGCAATTACTCTGTTGTGCGGCTGCTGGCGAGATCCTTCATTAATTCATGCTGAACAAACAGCAGACAACAGAACCTCCTTTTCGCAGTGAGCACTACAACAGCCTGCTATCTTTTAATGACCCGGCATCAAGCTATCACTGCCGTTTCCATCTAAGACCGGCCCTCCTATCACAGGGCTAAAGGCCTGTAACATTAGCTTTTGCGTAAAAAACTCATTTCATTCGCTCTTTACAGTGCTGAGTTTTGAAAAAAAAAAACTGCCACCCATGTCAGAGATTACAGTAATCAGTCTCATATGTGCTGCGATATAGCGAATGCTTACATAACACTGCTGTGTTAGATGGGTGAATTGGATGCTAAGAGCTGCTCAAGACGAGATATCTGAACTTATAAATGCTTCACCCACCCAAGAGTGGCCATAATGATAGATACCTCCTCCTCTGCACACTCTTTCCCATATGGATGAAAAATGTTTTATACACTTCACAGCCTGTTAAAACCTCACAATTGATTTGGAAGCTGGGTAGTCGTTATGGATTATGTGTGCTTGCGCAAACACATGGGGTTTGTAATATGGTATAAGACTGTCCGCATCTTGCCCAAATGACATGATCTTAAGGGGTTGTATATGATATTATATTATATTATATTATATTATATTATATTATATTATATTATATTATATTATATTCATTTTTCAAACCCCTATATAGGGTCATAAGGGATGCAGCCTATTCCAGACTCTTCAGGCCATTAGCAGGGAAACACCCTGGAAGCTTATGTTGCATTGTGTTGTGTTATGTATTATTTTATAATCATTTCCTTTAATTTTACTCTCATTCACTACACAGTTTGGTCTGCTCTGGGGGTATTTTTATAGTGGTGAACTTATGTGATATTGACTTTTATTGGAAGTAGTCTGTAGTATTGTAGAGTGTACCACCCTGTGGCACAGGATGCTTACTGCAGTCATTCTGCATTTAGCTATGTATATAGGACAGAGGTTGAAAATGGTCTTAACTCAGAAAGATGAACTGATTTCTTAATTTTTGTAAGTCCATATTTAAGAATTAAATGGATGACCAGCTGTTTTTTAGCACAGATAACAATAAAATTCTTTCTCTTTATTCAAATGAAAGACTATTGTATAGATAGTCACAGGCTTCCTCAGACCCACCTTGTGTCCGACTCTCAAGCTGAGCGTGAAGGGCAGTAATCAGGGTATGGCGAGGCGTGTGGCTGCACAGGGGTCTGCCAGCACTAATGACTAGATACTGAGTGTCCTCCACTGCCGAGCTGGAATTCACTCCCTTCCTTTGTGCTCCGCCATCACAATCAGTTTCCAGGATGTGCGCATGGTGACTGTCATTTGTCACTTTGCTGGGCCGGCTGGATGAAACTGTCCCTGCTCTCTGGACATTTGCTCCAGAGCCAGCACCGCTCTATGGATGCGAGACAGGTCTGAGAGTTCTGATAGATAGGTTGACCCAGCCTCTCCCTCTCACTGTTTCTCTCTCTCTCATTCTCTATCCAGCAGATTTGTTTCAGTAAGCACCGCAGGACTGTTAATATTTGGCAAAAGCTTAGAGCTGGAATTCTGGCCAGCCTGAAACAGTAGGAGAGGTCTCCTATATCTTCTGTATCTCCTATGTCTTCTATATCAGCTGTGTAGTGTTCACACAAAATGGATATGTATCTTGTATCTATGTAAGAATATGTTGATGAAATGAAACACAGAATCGCTTCAAAAAAGTAAAAAAAAAAAAAAAATTCAGTCATCATTTACTTCATGTCATTCCAAACCTATATAACCTAGGAACATAGAAGAAGATAATTTGAGCAGTGTTGTTATTGTATTGTATGTATATTACAGTATATGCAGTCAGATGATGAATATAGTCAGTCACAGGCGATCCACACTCCAATCCAGAAGGGGGCGCGTGCGGTAATGCAATACTGTTTGCTAACCACCACAACAGGAAAAGAACAGCAGGAGAAGAAGAGACGATCTATGCACCAACCCAAAATAAGAGTTCAAATGGTACGCAAGAACTTGCTAGTAGCCTATAAGCTCAGTTTTGATTCATTTTTGTGACGCGCTCCACAAGCTTCACGAAAGGAAAACAGGACGGCATGTAAATGCACCCAACTCGTATCGTATCAAAACCGAGGTACATACCGAACTGTGACTTCTGTGTAATTAAAATAAAGCTGATGTAAAATTAAATATAAATACAGAGGGGAAAAAACTATAGAAATTTTAATAATAAATAATTATAAAATTACAAATGTTGCCTTGGCAACTGAAACAAATAAGTTTAAGTTATAGGTAAAGTGAAATAAGTTTGTTAAAGTAAAAAATTACTAAAACTGAAATAAAATCAAATGAAAGTAATATAAAAAACTAATAAAATAAAAAAAACACATAAAATTATTAAAATTTCAAGTAAAATTAAAGTAAAAATGGAAAATATAAAAATAAAAGCCAAATTAAAATATTAAATATACCAAAATTATTATTATTATTATTATTATTATTATTATTATTATTATTATCTGCAGAAGAAAGTAAGTCATACAGGTTTGGAACAACATGAGAGTAAATGATGAAAGAATTTATTTTTGTGCTTAGTTCTTTGTGAAAGTAGAGATGTTAGGTTTCTTAAGGTAGAATGCTAATTAGCATTAGCATTTGGTTCAAGACTGAGTTTGTGAGGAAAATTATATTTTTAAAGGGTTAGTTCACTCAAAAATGAAAAGCTTCATGAAGCTTCAGAGCATTATGAATCTTTTGTGTCGAATCAGCAGTTCGGAGCGCCAAAGTCATGTGATTTCAGCAGTTTGGCGGTTTGACACTCGATCCGAATCATGATTCGACACAAAAGATTCATAACGCTCTGAAGCAGTGTTTTGAAATCGTCCATCACTATATAAGTAGTTTTTTTTTTTTTTTTTTGCCGCACTAAAAATATTCTCGTGACTTTATAATATTAATATGAAACCACTATACTCACATGAACTGATTTAAATATGTTTTTAGTACATTAATGGATCTTGAGAGAGGAAATGTCATTGCTGTCTGTGACGGCCTCACTGAGTCAAGGGATTTCAACAAAAATAGCTTAATTTGTGTTCTGAAGATGAACGAAGGTCTTACGGGTGTGGAACGGCATGAGGGTGATTAATAAATGAATTTTTGGGTGAACTAACCTTTAATGCAATGTATACAAAAGAGTTTTGGTCTAGCGGTGGTTTGAGTCTCGCCATTTCCTGATCCTATTCCTCCCATTTCATTCCTATATACTCTATTCACTGATCATCTGATTTATACTGCAGACAAAACAGGAAAAGCATTTGCAAAGTTTACTTGAAAAGTTTTATATTATTGTAGTATCACAGATCTCATACTCACCTGTCCCTAAATGGCTTGGTCGGTTATGATTCTAGGCTGCAAACCAGACCAGATGCTATTACGCCGATAGTCAAATGTCTGGCTGTGTGAGCCTTGACCTGTTTGCCTGACCATGTCCAACTAGGCCATCTAGACCTTTTTGCACCTCATTGCCCCAAGCTCCCATGCAAAACATCCACAAAGGGCCACCTGGCATGCTTGACTAGTGAATAATCAATACCTATTTCCAAGTGTTCTCCGTAGTTTGACCTGGGGGCTATTAATTCCTTGAGAGTGGTGGGTAGGCACTGTAGGCTGAGATTTATAGTAGACGCAGACAGCTGTGGATGATGAATGCAGGTGTCACTGTAGGCCCAGCTCTGGCAGAGAGGAGGCCGCGGGCATGAGGAGGACCCTGAGAATGTACATAGCTGCTCTTCCAGTTCTAAGCTCAACAGCATGGGTACTACAACAGAACCTTAGCTCCAAACTTAAGCAGATGTCCCTTAGCTTATTTCATGCTCATTACAGTTATTGAGAGTAAACAGCATTTGATTTGATGTCTTTCACAACCCAGACTTTCAATCCACTGGGGTTTTGTGGAAAGACATAGTTTCAATATTTTTTTATCAGCAGAATTGACACCCCGGTGCACAATAATACAATATATTGAATGGACTGTGCTTCAGTCCATTTACACACAAGCTCTGTTCCAAAACCTAGTAAGTTCACTTGCTGCCTACTGTCTGCTTAGGTAGCATCTTAACTTTATAAGTGACCAATTTAGATTGCTCTAGAAGACATCACACAGATGTTGCTCTTCCAATCAATTGATTCTAATTTGATGTTAGTGCATTGCTAATCTAACAATGCAATACTCAAATAAGCATAAATAATACATGTTGGGCAAACTATTCAGTTAATTGAATATTAAATATTCAATTAATTTGAATAATTTGATTATGATACAATTTATTTTAAATGATTAATTAATCAGATTATTTAAAAAGAATAATTACACTGAATTGAATGTAAAGGTGTTTTTTTTACTGTACTGTAATAAAGCACAAAAATATCATATGCAGAAATTTAGGAAACATGCTAAGTTCACATACTTGCTTTTATACACATCTAAAAAATAATGCTACAGCCAGTTATTCTTTGAAATGTGCGTTCAAATGTCTGTTTTTGTTTCGGTCTGTGTGATTCTGCCTGCTGCCAATTTACCCAATAGTATTTTGACAGCCCGGGTTTCTATTTGGTGGAAAACACTGTGTATGGACTACTTGCACAACTACTTCCGCGTTCTACTTATTACGGCTTGAGCGTTTCCGGTCAGCGTTAAACGCACATATATATACTACGTTTTAGGGCTACCAAATGTTTTTTAAACAATTAATCATATTCTCTGCATTAACATTAATTATCTTCTAACCTTCTGAAAAAGTTTATATTTTGCTTCCAAATGTGCATTTTGAATAATAAATAAATATATTTCCCCCACTATCCTGCCGCCGTTAACTGCTCGTCTTCTCATTAGCAGTGTGTTACTCTTAGTCATTATATTTAAATTAAATTTTCATTTAAATGAATTTAAATGCGCAGAATAGCATACAAGACATGCACAAACAAACCAAGCTGACGATTAAACAGCAGTATATCCTTTCATATAATAGTTATAATTAATCAAATACTTATGAAGGCAAACCATGGTTTTACTATAGTAAGAGTGTAGTAACTATGGTTAATTTTTGTACAAGCAGTAGGCTATTGCTTGAGTTGGTGCTCTTTTATTCCAGTGTTTGAAATAGTTGAATGAATGTGAAAACTACCTTAACGATGTTAAATATTTAATTAATTTTAAAGAATAATGCAATGACAGCACAACTATGATTTTCAGTAAAAAAATGGCACAGAATAGTGACTAAAATTAAATTATAATATTATGTTCATTCTGATCTCACACTGCAGCATCGTGATCACTAGTAGAGCGCTGACACCCTGTGGTGAAAGAATCATGGCTTATGTTGAATTAAAACTTAAAGGTGCCCTAGAATTAAAAATTGAATTTACCTTGGCATAGTTGAATAACAAGAGTTCAGTACATGGAAATGACATACAGTGAGTCTCAAACACCATTGTTTCCTCCTTCTTATATAAATCTCATTTGTTTAAAAGACCTCTGAAGAACAGGCGAATCTCAACGTAACACCGACTGTTATGTAACAGTCGGGATCATTAATATGTACGCCCCCAATATTTGCATATGCCAGCCCATGTTCAAGGCATTACACAAGGGCAGCCAGTATTAATGTCTGGATCTGTGCACAGCTGAATCATCAGACTAGGTAAGCAAGCAAGAACAATAGCGAAAAATGGTAAGTGGAGCAATAATAACTGACATGATATCATGATATTTTTTGTGATATTTGTAAATTGTCTTTCTAAATGTTCTGTTAGCATGTTGCTAATGTACTGTTAAATGTGGTTAAAGTTACCATCGTTTATTACTGTATTCACGGAGACAAGACTGGCGTTATTTTCATTTTTTAAACACTTGCAGTCTGTATAATTCACAACTTCATTCTTTATAAATCTCTCCAACAGTGTGTAATGTTAGCTTTAGCCACAGAGCACCATCAAACTCATTCAGAATCAAATGTAAACATCCAAATAAATACCATACTTACGCGATTAGACATGCTGCATGACAAACACTTTGTAAAGATCCATTTTGAGGGTTATATTAGCTGTGTGAACTTTGATTATGCTGTTTAAGGCATGCGCAAGCTCCGGGGCGGAGAGCATGAGAATTTAAAGGGGCTGCGCAGCCTGAATCGGCGCATAGTTAATGATGCCCCAAAATAGGCAGTTAAAAAAATGAATAAAACAAAATCTATGGGGTATTTTGAGCTGAAACTTCACAGACACATTCAGGGGACACCTTAGACTTATATTACATCTTTTAAAAACACATTCTATGGCACCTTTAAAGTTCCGTTGAGTTTGAAAAGTTCTGTACACAGTAATCATCAGAATTTCTCTTCTCCTATCTCTGAATATGTCTGGAATTTAAAATCATCCCAAGGACTCTCATTTTAAGAGGGGTTTAGTTGTGTTTAGGGGTTTAGTTGGGCTGTGTGATAACAGCCCATTGAAAATATATATAACCGGAAACAACTGAGCCGTAATATATCAAACAGGATGTGCGTCACGAGGCTCAGTGCAAGTAGTCCATTGTAGCTATGGAAGCCAGCAAACAAACTAGGTCAGAGATCGCAGATTCTACCTGACCTAAAAAAACTCAGCATTCATCTAAAAAGCTCTATGTCCAGAGGCTTATTATAATGGTCATCAAAATATGGAACTCATCAACTTAAAGCTCGTCGCCTTCCATTGTCAGTTGTGCTTATTCCTGCTGCGTGTCCTCAATCTGGCAACCAGCGTGAGCGTCAAGTCTGAGGAGGAGGGGGCAGGAGAAACAACCCCCCCTCCAATATTTTTAATGGGGACTGCAGTACCAATTTCAACCACTAGCTGTCAATGTTACATACTGCACCTTTAAAATAATAATTTATCAATGTGTTTCAGTATAATGAAATAGAACTATATTTATAATCACATTTATTTAATTTTTTTTCCCCCATGAAGCATTCTAGGATTGTCTTAGACATAAAGTGTGCGATGCTGCCTTAACATTTTGCGTAAACAAATTATAATAATGTTTAATAAGCCATGGGATTTTACACTTTTATTATTATTATTATTATTTATTTATTTATTTATTAAATCAGAAGCTTTGGGAAGAACATATTGCTTCTCTTGGTTGTAAATTAGCTGTACAGCAAAGACTTACACAAGAAAGATTGCTCTAACTATTTTTTGTTTCTTTTTTTCCAGTTTCTTTTTGAGTCTGCAAGGCAAGATAACAACCTGATGAAATTTTTAGTCCATTCACACACTCAAACAAATTTCTTTCTGTGTCTGGAACCAGTCAATCCTTACGTTCCCTTGCGGCCGAATCCATAAAACTGAGATAGACAGGTCCTTGGTGTGAGTTTTCTCATGTCTATCTATAGATGAAGACTCAGTTACACCTGCTTGCCTTCCCTGCAAACTACACACCAGGTGTTGTTAGATAAAGCCCTGGCATTATATTCAAATGTCAGATTTCTATGGACACTCTATTCTAGTAACCCTTTTGTTTTCCCAGAGGAAAAAAATATTTGTTCTCAGTTGAAATGTTTGTTTTGTATGAGGGCCATTTTTTTTGCTTTTCTTCTATGGTTTGCCCCATGCTTCAAAAGTCAATTAATGCAATTAAAGAATATTTCAGCAAAGAGGTTTAACCGTTTGGACAACTTAAATATGATTTGCAAGCTAGGTTACAGAATCAAGACTCTGGGAAGGGTGCGGATATTTCACATCTGAGCGCCTCATCAGCGGAATTAACTGGCTGACATTTTATGGGCCGCCTGAACGCATCAAAATGACAGTGCCATAGAATGGACCAAATTGCAGAGTATCAATTTGTGTCAGAGACTATGGCTGCCCCTGGTGTTGTGGACAATTTGCAAGATGAAACTTGATTTAGGTGATGAATAATGCACCAGACAGGATAAATAGAAATGATAATGTTACAAATAACAGCAATCATTGTCTAATCGGTGTCTGGCAGTTTTCAGTCATGTTGAAATCCTCAAGGTCAAATTTGGGCCTATGAGATTGTGCAAGGATTCTATGTGTAGCATACAATGTATCTCATTCTCCATTTCCAAAATCTTCTCTCTTTATTCTGAGATTATCTGATGTCATCCTTTTTGCTGCTCTACTGTATATGATAATGCTATCATTCATTCAAGTGCTATTAAACCAAGCACGATAAGACACACACACACACACACACACACACAAACCTCAAATTTGTACTGACACACTGTTTGTGAAGTGGCTCTCAGTGAACACACACCCGCTGGAGACAGCCAAGCGCCACATTGAGGTCTCTTTCACGCTTGAACGAACAAAAACGCACAAAATGATGCCAAATTCCCATATTGTCAAGTGTCCTTGAAAGCACAGTCTTAAATGAGTTTCGTGTTAAATGAATGTGAAGCGTTGTGAGAAAATAGGATGTGTGTCAGATCCGCATCATGCGCGTCAGGTCTTAAAGTGACAGCAGCCTAATAAACCTGCTTAAGCTATCTGAAAAACCTAAAGCACCGTTTATTAGGCTGCTGTCACTTTAAGAGCTGCACGGATCCAATATTCTGTTACATACGTGTTTTTTCTTAACTGTTTATATTCGGCTGATTTGGATGTTAGGTTTAGTTAAGGAAGGAACGAAAGTGCTTCGCTGTGAAGGAAAGAAAGGTGCACTGGATGGAATATAGCAGCGGCACAATAAACGTTTTACGTCAATCATCTTGTTTTGATGATCGTTGGAAGCCAAAATCGAAATCGAAAAATTACAATTAATCACACAGCCCTACTTCTTACAGACCCCAATATATATATATATATATATATATATATATATATATATATATATATTAGGGGTGTGACGAGATCTCGTGTGACGAGATCTCGTGTCACGAGACGATTTCTCGTCGAGGCGAAAAGTAGTCTCGTGATATTGCCATGACAGAGTGTTAGGATGATTTGGAATGAATATGCCACCGCTACGTTTACATTACGTCTCCACTGTTGTTTTGCTTTGTATTTAAATAAAAAACATTTAATTCAGTTGGATAACAGTCGCCGCCGCTCCATATTCACAGAGTACACATGATCGCGAAAGTGAAAGTAAACGCTAGCGCACATTCAAATGCGATTTCAGTACACCGCATTTTGAAAGCGGCTCCCTGATGAATGCATATATCTCTCAATATGAAAGCTATCTTAGGCTGGGCAGTGTAGTTGTAACCATCTCTTAGCTCTGTATCAAAGAAAAATTTGGTCTTATTTGCACTTTGAATATTGAGAGAGCGCGATTATGTATTAAGTGTTACCATAAAGATGAATAACCGTTTCTTAATCTTATTAAGCACAAACAATAAGGTTTCATTTGTTAACATTAGTTAATGCACTGTGAACTATCATGAACTAACCATGAATGACTATTTTTATGTTTAACTAACATAAACAAAGATTAATAAATACTGTAGCAAATATATTGCTCATTGTTGATGTTGGTTAATACATTAATGTTAATAAATGAGACCTTATTGTAAAGTGTTACCATTTTTATTTATACTGTTTTTATTTCTATGATCAATTTGTGGAAAGGAGTTCAGTTAGGAGGTCAAAAGTTGTAGAAGCTCATAAATCATGTACAGCTATAAGGTCTGAAGAGAATCGAATGAAATCATACAGGAGGGAAGTCAGTCAGTTAAGTTTGTGGCAAAACGTTTTACAGTGCTTGAGTATTGTTGTCTTTTACTGCATATGATAATTCATACTCAGAAAGTAGATCTGAAATGACATTCATCTCGCCTTGTGAACTCAATCTCGAGTCTCGTCTCATCTCGTGAGCTACCTGTCTCGTCACACCCCTAATAAATATATATATATATATATGTGTGTGTGTGTGTGTGTGTGTGTGTGTGGATTTCAAAAATTCTAGTTTTTAATGTAATATAGTTGATTAAAAAAAAAAAAAAAAATGTATACATGTTGCACCATCATGCTAGTATTTAAGACATGGACTTCTACAATATGGTCTCCAGATTCTAGACCAATAAGTGCTTGAAATGTCTGCAGGTTAAGTAATCTTACTTTCACGATGTTAGAGTTTTAACAGAGCCTGTTATGTCAATCTATCGAACAGTACGATGATGGTTTATGGAGGAGAAATACTGTTTTTGAAAGAACAATAAGCGACCTCAGCTAGCAGTTTTAGTCTTGTGGAGAAAAATGACGATGTTTGTATGAGATGTGGGGAACCGACGTATGGCTTTGTCTGAGAAATGGATCCCCCTCAGGGAGAATGATATTTATGATCTATCAGATAAGAAACACAACAGAGGAGAAAAGCCTGGAAATTGCAGTGGCTTTTCTTCAGGAACAGAACAAAATCCTTCCATTCCACTCCGCCCTTCCTGTACCTGAGAAAATGTTTGATTTACGCCATGCAACGTCCAGGATTAACTGTAATATCAGGGCTGGAGCGTTTGTGACGATCGCATGCGCTCACAAACAGAGTGATGTTCTAAAAATGTACCCACAAAATAAAGATCTCCTTCTCTAGGAGAAATTAGCTTAAATGGGCAATTTCACACTCTGGCGAATTTCTGCGGTGTTTGCAGGTACAGTATGCTCTATGCTGGTTTAATCTGTATTAAATGTAGTGTATGGTCAGATTGTGCTAAATTAGTGATGCACAAAAATTTAGCAAAAAATATCCCAGATAGCCCATTACCACATATAAAACTCTTAAGCACATGCTAAGAGCACATAACTGGTGTCTTACTTTCAACTGACAGGCACTAGGACCCAGAGCACAATGTCAGATTTGGGTAGCAGGCAGGGGGCAGGACTTTTTTTTGGAGCTTTTGTGGCAGAAAGTGCCATTGCAGCTTTGTCAACCCATTACCATAGTTATCAAGGAAACCAGACCCACATGCTTGTGCCAGCGCAGCCTGAGTCAATTACCACTGAGAGACAGTCATTTGCAGGCAGTGGCCTGGCCTATTGGTATTATCACAGGTCATATTTGAATAAAGTCACCTTTGCTGGTGTCTCTATTTAGCATCCAGCATAAAAAAAAAAAAAAAGAATTTGCATATTCATGTTCATTATCTTCAAAAACCAGATAAAGAATATATCTCATATATCATCATCTTTCACTGATTATTTGCTTACATCCGCACAGGTTGTTTACAAAAACAATGACATCAGGACTGGAACTCTCCCGGCTCGCCCGCATTGTGGATCCCAAAATGAAGATCCAGGGAGATGTGGTGTTCAGGTGCGAGAACGTGGCCACCCTGGACCCCATCTCATTCGAGACGCCCGAGGCCTTATATCAGCCTACCTAAGTGGAACACCGAAACGCATGGGCTCCATCTCCTTTGATTTCCGTACAACTGAACCAAACGGCCTTATTCTCTTCACCCACGGGAAGCCGCAGGAAAGAAAGGACGCCCGTAGCCAAAAGAACACAAAAGTGGACTTTTTTGCAGTGGAGCTTCTGGATGGAAGTTTGTACCTGCTACTGGACATGGGGTCTGGGACTATCAAAGTGAAAGCCACACAGAACAAGGTGAACGACGGGGCCTGGTACCATGTGGACATCCAGCGTGATGGAAGATCAGGTCAGTGTGTGGATGCTCAGACAAATACACTCACACAGACTTAAGAGTTGTTTATTCCATGCTTAACACGTTTAATAAATGACTTGAATCCAGTACATTTATTTTTTTTTTGTTTGTTGTTTGTTTCTGCACTACTGTCTTTTGCAGTAAAGTTAGTATTTTTGGCACCTTTATGATAAATGTGATTTTTCTCTTTCGTTACTTAGGGTAAAATGTCTTGATAAACAAATGTAAAGTACATTAAATGTAAATACTTGAGAATTAGAAATATTTTAATAATATCAAGCATGTTTCACACACAAAAGCAGTTACAATTTTTTTTGGTGCCCATATTAACAGGTTAGGCCTAAAGGTCAGAGAGAGGGTGAAAGGGTGAAAATGAAAGAGGGTGAAAATGGCTTTGTACATCTAAATTGCTACAGTATTTACTAACATTATATGTGAAATTTAAGAGAAATTTCCATATTTCATTTTTCGATGTGGGTTATACGCTCTTAGAAATAAAGACATTGTGATAAATTGTGTCTTATTTTTGAAAAACAATTTTTAACTTTAAGCACATGAAGAACTCCCACTTTGTTTCATTATTGAATCGGTTGGATACTGTAATTGCTTGTGTGTTTTCCATGGGCGTTAAGCTCTGCAGCCCAAAGATAACAGCTTTAAACAAAAAGCACAGTGGTTAGTCACCAATAATGGACACATTTAGTCCAAAGCAGGCTGACATTTTCATTTCACATCTACTTTGACAGAACTTTCTATTAGATTTTATCGCCTCTGTCTTTCTCTGTATCCTCATTCACCTCTTTCTTTCTTGCATTGCCCTTGAATCGCTGGCACTCTGTTTCTGAATCGATCGACGACTACTCCATATCACTTCATAGCACAGGGCCCTTGGGAGGTCTTGGAGGATATCAATAATGCAAGGTTTTAGACAGAGCCATGTGGGTGACTGGACCAGTGTCAGTTCTGAAGAGATTATTCCCATTGATCCCTGGTTCCCCACATGGGATGCATTGTTTACATCTGCGTGTCTGTAGGAGAGACGCCGCTTTACAAGATTCACACACTCCCAATGAGGTCATAAATAGAAAATAATCCTCTCATAGCCCCCCCACTCCCTCTATCTTATAGTCTATGGATGGTGGTCATTCTATCCCTATCTCTGTCTCTTGTGCACAGGGGAGACACAGGAAAGACTGTCTGAGAGTCTGAACCCTGCTGAAATACGCAGGGCAGTAATTTAAAGTAGCTTAGTTTACGGTCTCTCCCCATTAAAAAGGAAAGAAAAAAGTATGTAGGCCTACTTTGAAAGTATTTTAACATCATCTTCACTTTATTACTTTATTAAACATTATTTACTTTATAAATAATTTTTACCATTAATTATGTCCTCTAACCAGTTTTATTTTAGCATCATGTGTATAATTTTTTATTGGAATTTTTTTTTTTTTTTTTAATTTTAGTTTGACATTTTTGGTTATCAAACATTTTTAATGTAATGAATTAGAAAAAATCACAAGCAATTTATCATTAAGGTGCCAACAATATTAGCTTTACTGCAATAGAGTAGTACAGATTTATTTCAAAAATAAATAAATAGTAGTTTTAGTTTTTTTAAAAAATAAATAAATAAATAAATAAATAAAGAGTAGTTTTAGTTTTATTTAAATATTTCTATTCAGTTTTTACTTATTTTTGTTTTAGTTTTAGTCATTTTGGTACTAAAGGGTTAGTTCACCCAAACATGAAAAAAAAAGTCATCACTTACTCATCCTTATGTCATTCCAAATACACAAGACTTTCGTTCATCTTCGAAACACAAATTAAGATATTTTTGAAGTAATCTGAGAAATTTCTGTCCCTTCATTGACATTGACACGCAACTACCACATTTTCACCAAGTTCATAAAAGAAATCTTAAAACGAATTATATGAAGCGAGCGGTTTAGTCAAAATTTTCTGAAGAGACACGGTCTCTTTATACAGTATGATGAACAGATTGAATTTAGATTGAGAATGAACCCTATTGGTTCTTGTGGAAGCTCAAACGTGCTGCGTAACACACGAGAATGAACCTCATTGGTTCTTGCGGAAGCTCAAACGTGTTGCGTAACACACAAGAATGAACCTCATTGGTTCTCGCGGAAGCTCAAACTTGCTGCGTAACACGAGAATGAATCTCATTGGTTCTCGCGGAAGCTCAAACGTGCTGCGTAACACACGAGAATGAACCTCATTGGTTCTTGCGGAAGCTCAAACGTGCTGCGTAACACACGAGAATGAACCTCATTGGTTCTTGCGGAAGCTCAAACGTGCTGCGTAACACATGAGAATGAA
The DNA here is from genome assembly GCF_018812025.1 of Megalobrama amblycephala. Taxonomy (NCBI): domain Eukaryota; kingdom Metazoa; phylum Chordata; class Actinopteri; order Cypriniformes; family Xenocyprididae; genus Megalobrama; species Megalobrama amblycephala. The sequence continues at coordinate 13,534,038 of NC_063048.1, read as the reverse complement.
TCTCATTGGTTCTCGCAGAAGCTCAAACGTGCTGCGTAACACACAAGAATGAACCTCATTGGTTCTTGCGGAAGCTCAAACGTGCTGCGTAACACTAGAATGAATCTCATTGGTTCTTGCGGAAGCTCAAACTTGCTGCGTAACACGAGAATGAATCTCATTGGTTCTCGCGGAAGCTCAAACGTGCTGCGTAACACACGAGAATAAACCTCATTGGTTCTCGCGGAAGCTCAAACGTGCTGCGTAACACACGAGAATGAACCTCATTGGTTCTTGCGGAAGCTCAAACGTGCTGCGTAACACACGAGAATGAACCTCATTGGTTCTTGCGGAAGCTCAAACGTGCTGCGTAACACATGAGAATGAATCTCATTGGTTCTCGCAGAAGCTCAAACGTGCTGCGTAACACACAAGAATGAACCTCATTGGTTCTTGCGGAAGCTCAAACGTGCTGCGTAACACTAGAATGAATCTCATTGGTTCTTGCGGAAGCTCAAACTTGCTGCGTAACACGAGAATGAATCTCATTGGTTCTCGCGGAAGCTCAAACGTGCTGCGTAACACACGAGAATAAACCTCATTGGTTCTCGCGGAAGCTCAAACGTGCTGCGTAACACACGAGAATGAACCTCATTGGTTCTTGCGGAAGCTTAAACATGCTGCGTAACATGAGAATGAATCTCATTGGTTCTTGCGGAAGCTCAAACGTGCTGCGTAACACGAGAATGAATCTCATTGGTTCTTGCGGAAGCTCAAACTTGCTGCGTAACACACAAGAATGAATCTCATTGGTTCTCGCGGAAGCTCAAACGTGCTGTGTAACACACGAGAATGAACCTCATTGGTTCTTGCGGAAGCTTAAACGTGCTGCGTAACATGAGAATGAATCTCATTGGTTCTCGCGGAAGCTCAAACATGCTGCGTAACACACGAGAATAAACCTCATTGGTTCTTGCGGAAACTCAAACATGCTGCGTAACACACGAGAATGAACCTCATTGGTTCTTGCGGAAGCTCAAACGTGCTGCGTTACACTAGAATGAATCTCATTGGTTCTTGCGGAAGCTCAAACTTGCTGCGTAACACGAGAATGAATCTCATTGGTTCTCGCAGAAGCTCAAACATGCTGCGTAATACACGAGAATGAATCTCATTGGTTCTTGCGGAAACTCAAACGTGCTGCGTAACACACGAGAATGAACCTCATTGGTTCTTGCGGAAGCTCAAACGTGCTGCGTAACACATGAGAATGAATCTCATTGGTTCTCGCAGAAGCTCAAACGTGCTGCGTAACACACAAGAATGAACCTCATTGGTTCTTGCGGAAGCTCAAACGTGCTGCGTAACATGAGAATGAACCTCATTGGTTCTTGCGGAAGCTCAAACGTGTTGCGTAACACACGAGAATGAATCTCATTGGTTCTTGCGGAAGCTCAAACGTGCTGCGTAACACACAAGAATAAACCTCATTGGTTCTTGCGGAAGCTCAAACGTGCTGCGTAACACACGAGAATGAACCTCATTGGTTCTTGCGGAAGCTCAAACGTGCTGCGTAACATGAGAATGAATCTCATTGGTTCTTGCGGAAGCTCAAACGTGCTGCGTAACACGAGAATGAATCTCATTGGTTCTTGCGGAAGCTCAAACTTGCTGCGTAACACACGAGAATGAATCTCATTGGTTCTCGCGGAAGCTCAAACGTGCTGCGTAACACACGAGAATGAACCTCATTGGTTCTTGCGGAAGCTTAAACGTGCTGCGTAATATGAGAATGAATCTCATTGGTTTTTGCGGAAGCTCAAACGTGCTGCGTAACACGAGAATGAATCTCATTGGTTCTTGCAGAAGCTCAAACTTGCTGCGTAACACACGAGAATGAATCTCATTGGTTCTCGCGGAAGCTCAAACGTGTTGCGTAACACACGAGAATGAACCTCATTGGTTCTTGCGGAAGCTCAAATGTGTTGCGTAACACACGAGAATGAATCTCATTGGTTCTTGCGGAAGCTCAAACGTGCTGCGTAACACACGAGAATGAACCTCATTGGTTCTTGCGGAAGCTCAAACGCGCTGCGTAACATGAGAATGAATCTCATTGGTTCTTGCGGAAGCTCAAACGTGCTGCGTAACACGAGAATGAATCTCATTGGTTCTCGCGGAAGCTCAAACGTGCTGCGTAACACACGAGAATGAACCTCATTGGTTCTTGCGGAAGCTCAAACGTGCTGCGTAACATGAGAATGAATCTCATTGGTTCTCGTGGAAGCTCAAACGTTCTGCGTAACACACGAGAATGAACCTCATTGGTACTTGCGGAAGCTCAAACGTGCTGCGTAACATGAGAATGAATCTCATTGGTTCTTGCAGAAGCTCAAATGTGCTGTGTAACACAAGAATGAACCTCATTGGTTCTTGCGGATGCTCAAACGTGCTGCGTAACATACAAGAATGAACCTCATTGGTTCTTGCGGAAGCTCAAACGTGCTGCGTAACACGAGAATGAATCTCATTGGTTCTTGCGGAAGCTCAAACTTGCTGCGTAACACATGAGAATGAATCTCATTGGTTCTCGCGGAAGCTCAAACTTGCTGCGTAACACACGAGAATGAATCTCATTGGTTCTCGCGGAAGCTCAAACGTGCTGCGTAACACACGAGAATGAACCTCATTGGTTCTTGCGGAAGCTTAAACGTGCTGCGTAACATGAGAATGAATCTCATTGGTTCTTGCGGAAGCTCAAACGTGCTGCATAACACGAGAATGAATCTCATTGGTTCTTGCGGAAGCTCAAACTTGCTGCGTAACACACGAGAATGAATCTCATTGGTTCTTGCGGAAGCTCAAACGTGCTGCGTAACACACAAGAATAAATCTCATTGGTTCTCGCGGAAGCTCAAACGTGCTGCGTAACACACGAGAATGAACCTCATTGGTTCTTGCGGAAGCTTAAACGTGCTGCGTAACATGAGAATGAATCTCATTGGTTCTCGCGGAAGCTCAAACGTGCTGCGTAACACACGAGAATGAACCTCATTGGTTCTCGCACATCAAGCAAGTGTGCTTGAGCTTCTGTTTACCATATCTGATGTGTGTGATGAATGTTTATATGTGAATAAAAGCCTAAATACAATCTGTTCATCATATAAAGCGATCGTGTCTCTTCCGAAAAATTGAACCAAACTGCTCATATTGAGATTGTTCATATAACCTTTTTCTCTCTTTTGATAATTCCTAGGCACCATATCTGTTAACAGCCGTCGCACTCCGTTCACCGCCAGTGGAGAAAATGAGATCCTGGACCTGGAGGGGGACATGTACCTAGGCGGCCTCCCTGATAACCGGGCCGGCCTGATCCTTCCCACCGAACTATGGACCGCCATGCTAAACTACGGCTATGTGGGATGCATTCGGGACCTGTTCATTGACGGTCGCAGTAAGGACATCAGACAAATTGCTGAGGCCCAGAATGGTGCAGGCATCAAACCTTCCTGCAACAAGATGCCAGTCAAGCAGTGTGACAGCTATCCGTGCAAGAACAAAGGTGTGTGCAAAGAAGGATGGAATCGCTTTATCTGCGATTGCACAGGCACCGGTTACTGGTCCCGCTCCTGCGAGAGGGGTGAGTTATCTGCCTTTACATTTGCTTTACCTTTATTAGTTCTGGATTTTTAGAATTAATTTTTGTTTTTTTGTTTTATTTTAGAATAAACCCGAGAGGCGGGTTTAATTTCAATTGCAATATTTGCATGATAAAAAAAGACAATTTACAATCACCGTCAAGGCAGTTTGTTTAGCTTCTCACCTGTAAAATCCGATCTGCTGCTGTTTGTAAACAGCAGATTAGCTCTCACATAATCAGTTAAACTATAAGCTCATTAATATCTCGGCACGTTGCTGTATGGAAGCTGATGTTCTCCAGCGTTTGGGGAGTGTTGCGTCTGAGTCAAGCCTGTGATGATGTCATAACTTGGAAAAAGTCCAACTGCACATACAAATCTTCAGATTTCATAGGCAAAAAGATTACTATTTGCATGAAAAATGAAGTGAAATGCAACGACGTTGATACAAATGTTTTGGTAGAGGAAATGACTGGGTTTTTGAGTGGTTGTGAATGTTTAGCTTGAGTCTGTTGTGACTGCATGTTAGAAGGACTCCATATGGACCGGTACGCAGGGGTTCCAGGTAACCAGGTAATAGAGGGACTTCCAGCATGTCTGTGAACACTGAGCAAAGCAAAATGCTTATTATGTTGGCATGAGAGATGGTTTCTCTTATGGGCTGAATTCCACCTCATTTATTTGTTTGATATTACAAAAAAACATTGTTATTTTTTTTAGTTTTATTTTAATCTTGGTATAATAATGGTTTAATCTTGGCGCTTGAAAAGTTAAGAAATCTTCAACTTCTATCGCAAGCAACGCAAGTGAAGCAACGCGACAGACACCACAATTCAGTTCGGCTATGCATGACCATTCAAAGTACATTCAAAGTAAATGAGAAGCGTTAACATCGATGCCCTGTGTGAATGCAGCATTAAAATGAAAGCAGCTTTCTGTGTCATGAATATTAATCAAACAACAAAAGACAAAGAGAAAAATAACTTTTAACACAGTTTTAACACAGATTAATTATATTTAATTTTTACATTGAAGAGTTTGGTGTTATTTTACATTTGATTATTCATTTTCTGTACCTGAATACTGTTAGACTTAACTCAAAAATATAAAGCACTATTTATTTCATTTGTATCTTTATTTTATTGTATTTATCTATGCTTGTAATTTGTTAATTATTTTCTATGCAATCTCACCTACAAAATCACCCAAATCATCCTAGAATGATTCATTCTTTCCAAACAGAGCTATTCAAGTCATCTGGTGATTTTTTTTTTTTTTTTCATATCGCGCTATATATATTGCAATAAAACAAAATATTTCAATGTCATTTTTGTTTTCCAATATCGTGCAACCCTACCAAGTTTTGCCAATAATCCCTTTAAGACAAGTTTCTTCACTCAGCTGCCATCCTGGTAAATGCTGTTTACAATGATCTACAGCTCCTATGTATTTGAATGAGGATAGACCAAAGTATGCATTACTTTTTGTCAAGAAAACATTTCAATAACATGTATCAAATCACCAATAATATTTGACAAAAATAGTATTATAAATATTTCTTTCTTTCTTTCTTTCTTTCTTTCTTTCTTTCTTTCTTTCTTTCTTTCTTTCTTTCTTTCTTTCTTTCTTTCTTTCTTTCTTTCTTTCTTTCTTTCTTTCTTTCTTTCTTTCTTTCTATTATTATTATTATTATTGGGGTAAGGTCAGAATTAAGGTAAGGATTAGGTGATGGATGAAGATTATCTTGGTGATCATTAATCCAAGTAAAATGCTGCAGTTTCTGATTTGCAGCTTCTTTAATATTTTGTAGCTTATGGGATGGATTTCATCACGACAGCATCCAGGGCATTCAGATTTTAGATTTTAGGCTCATGTTCCCGAGAACAAAAATGTTCTTGAGGGAAAAAAAAAGAAAAAGTCTCAAGAGAATATAAGTGGCAGACGTAGCAGACATTGACATTAATTGTTTTGTTTTTGTGTTGTTAGAGCACATGGCATGCTATCATCTTCTGTCCTTGTGCAATGTTTTTAGACAGATGTAAAAGTCATATACAGCAGTTTAACACTCCATTGACAGAGAATACAGACATCAACCTCCTGCACATTCATTTGCCGTGAATGTCAGTCATAATCATCTGTAAGGGCATCAGACTGAGTGTCACCTCATGTTATAGTGAGTTTGTAAGAAGAGAGAGAATGAGAACTATTCTCATACTGACTAGAGACGCTTCTAAACGTTGTCATTTGACTACACTTATGCCACGAGGCAAAATAGTTGTGATTGATAGCAATGAAATCTGTGTGCACCTGGACTGCTCATTTGCATGGCTCATGTCTGAACTAATAACCAAACACTGAAATGACTTGACAGCCCTTACATTTAAAAGAGCACATTGTAATTATTAGGGATACTTGCAAAGATGCATGAAGAGACTGTATAGAAAACGCAGAAGAAATTCCTGGTGCACCCTGACTCATTAAGCAAGCCAGACAGTTATTTTAAGACTAGTAATTTCAGCCAAATTTTTACATTTTACTGTGCAGTATGCATCACACAGTCAGTAAAATGATTTTGTGTCATTGGGTGCACCATCTGAGGCCAGTAGTCAAATGTCTAATAGGTCTGCTAGACTACATCATGGTCCTCTTTTTTTGTGTTATAGGCCTAAACCCACCCTCTGCTAAGAGTGCACACGACCTGATATTTGTCCAGATCTATTATCTGCTCCATAGAAGCCTGTAGCTGCTGCTCAGGCCAGACAACTGGCTGCTGTCACACACCACGCTGTCCTCCTGTCGGTACACATACACTTCAGATTTACTCTAATGCGCACTCAGCATTTCAACCCCGAGTCTGACAAACACCTTTTTTTTTTTTTTTTTTTCCAGTTTGAGGAAATTTGACTTTGTGCTGGGATGAAATTTAAGTCTGGAAGACTTAAAATAATTTAATGAAGGGGTCATATCATGAGCATATATATATATATATATATATATATATATATATATATATATATATATATATATATATATATATATATATATATATACACATACACACACACAGTCAAACCAAAAATTATTCAGAGACTAGATATAATTTTTTATATTTTTTTACTAGTGGGTGCAGGACACTATAGTTCATTTATGTAAGTGAGGATAGCAAAATAAAGTAAACTGTGACATATTATATGCAAAAATTCTTCATACAGTGGACTACCAATAAAATGTATAAAAATTTGACCCGAACATGTTTTGCTTAAGTGTTATCTGACATAATTAGGATTATTTTTTTCTTTTTACACAGTTTAACTCTGAGATCTTGTCATATTTTATTACCATTTTTTTAAACTATAGTGAATAAACTGTATTAATGAATGAAATGTTCAAGATGTCTGAATAAATTTTGGTTTGACTATATATATATATATATATATATATATATATATAATTTGCTGTAAAGCTAATATTGTTGCCACTTTTATGTTAAATTGCTCGTGATTCATTTGTTGCTTTGGGGAAAAAATGTCTGATAAACAAAAGTAAAGCAAGTTAAATGCAGATGAGAAATTAGAAATAATAATAATTATTATTATTATTATATATTTTATCTAAATGTATGTGTATCTATCCATCTACACACACTTTTTGACTTGATTTTCCATGAATTGACCCCTTAATGAAATGTTTTGAATGTATATTTGTACAAGCTGTTCAGTATTATAATTTTCTATGTAAAATATTCTTCCAGATGCTCTTCGTTCATTTTACAGTAGTCAGCTTCAACATCTAAACATGTTATATCACATCATTTTATTATTATACAAAAGCCTACAAACTTAACAATGAATGTGAATATGAATGTCTTTTCCCCTGTCATTTTTTGATTGGCATGAATTATCTTCTAAACAAAGAAAACTTCCCTCACAGAATAGCTTGCTGGAATATAAAACAACTCAAGCTGGAGAGTCTGAAATAACTGAATCCTGCTTTCTTTACAGTTATTAAATCCGTTATGTAGCTAGGATCTCTCAAGGTCATCTCATATATTATGCTTAAAATTACAAACACCACCATTAATACATATGAGCTCAGAAAACTACATTTCTGAGGAGTTAAAGAGATGATTACAAGCTGGATTCATTATATTAACACTCTGCATTTTTACATATTACAACCAACATTGCATCTTATTTTAGTTTTTCTTTTTTTTTGTGTTACTCTAGCATTGACTATAACATTGACTATATTCACAATATAGTACAGTCCCGATTGCTTTTATGAAATGGTTATTGCATAATAAAAAATATCAAGGTCACTCGTTTTCATTAAAACAAAATTTTATTAAGCAAATTCATTTCAAGTACCGTCTTTCCGTACATAAGATGTAGACATACATTGAATGCTAAGGTTAATATTTGGGGTCTGTGTTGTACAGTAATATAAATGATCTATTATAATATTGCAAGCTATAGTATCATATAAATCTTTAATATTTTTGCTTAAATCTGTTATATCTGAGTGAAATAGATAATACTGTCACTGTGTAAACGGGTAAAACCTGTTTTCATACTGTAATTGAACTCATTTTACCGCATCGTCTGATGTGCCTTGCCAATTTAGTGCTGAGATTTGGTTTTGCACATTAATTCTGTCAGTCATTAATGAAGAAAATGAGTTTGTTTGGTTAATAAATGCATGCCCTCATTTCCGTGCGAACAGCCCCAATCATTACAAAAGTACCTTGACAGGTCATGCTTCAGTAATGCTAAATTAAATAACGAGATCGGATGATTGTGGGATGAGCTGATATGTTGATAATTGGCTTAGATATTTTGTTCATATGCATGGTTTGCCATGCGAATTGTTCATATTATTTATATGTGTCTACACTCTATGTTGTAATGTGTTTTCGTGTTCGCAAACAGGCCGAGTTGTACTGGGAACTTTGGTTCTCTCCTAAGCACCGCTGGCTATAGCGTTTGAGTTAATTGCTATTGATTCAGGCAGTGTGAAGGTCATCTATGCTGGCCTGGGGGCCTCAGAGAGCCAAAGTGGACCCCACAGCCATGGCCCTTAAATCACCTGAGAGTGTTATGAATGCTACGGCTATGGGTCCCTCAACAACACTCACAAATAATCACAACTGAGTTTACTCACATTCTGGGGATGTTTTCCCCATCTTCGTCAATACAATATTTCTCCCAGCCTTGACCGTAGTGAGGCCCATGTGGCGCAGAGGCCTGTGTGATTAGTGTAAAACTTTATAACAGGTTCTCTGCAGTTCTGTTTTACTTTCCTGTTTTAGCGCCAAAGGCTTTTAGCATATATTGATTTGATACTGTAGTGTCTCTGATTAAGCCACAAAGAGCACATAGAGATGACATCCGTGAGGGTTTATCTTGCAATTACTCTTTCGAGCCTAATCTGGGTAATTATGTCAGTGATTTTACTCTTTCCTCAGGTTGTCTTTTCTTTTGATTGCCTTCATTTTTCTCTCTGTCTCTCTCTTTCATTCTCTTTGGAGAGATGATGAGGGGGAGGAACCTTTGTAAAATGCACAATGATTGGAATATAGCCTTTCATGGCAAAATTCACAAAACAAAACAGAGAGAATTTAAAAAGGTCTACATTTCGTACAGTTTATTCAGGCAGCTACAAATGCATTTATCCAAAAACAAAAATACACACACATGCAGGCTTTATTTTGACTGCTTGAGGACAGAAATATGTCAGATGTGGGCTTGTTTTTTTATTATTTAATCTTAGATGGATGTGTTTCACCATTCAATCACATCCAACTATTTTTTTTTTCAGGGTCTGATGCTTTTGAGTGTTTTTTGATATGTCAAGTTAAAAATAGTTACAAAAATGTGTTTTGTTGATTTTGTTTGTTTTCTTTGTATATATATATATATATATATATATATATATATATATATATATATATATATATATATATATATATATGTGTGTGTGTATGTATGTGTGTATATATATATATATATATATATATATATATATATACATATATATATATACATATATACACATATATACATATTAGGGGTGTAAATCGGACAGTTCATCACAATTCGATACAATATCGATTCTTATAGCCAGCGATTCGATATTTTCCGATACCTCAAAAAGTTCTGTGATACGATTGATACGATTCGATTTGATCAATATTTCGATATTTTGAGTCTATTTTACACAACCAGTTAAATTTTTATTAACTCACAACTGCAACCAAAATATATTTCAAACAAACATTTATTTCAAAATTTCACATCCTGAACCCTGATTGGGACATCCACAAATAAAAAATTCACACAGTAATCTAATGACAGCTTATGACATGACAACAGTCAAGAAAGTATTTTAGTTCTCTGCTAAAATGTGTAATGTCAAAAAACTGATAAACAAGGAATACATATACACATACACAGACATTTCTTTTAAATGTATAATTAATGAAGCAACACCATATTATAGGTAGGACAAAACAAGACAGGCTATTAATATTCTTTCATTGTGCAAATGTATTATAAAGGCTCTAATACAGAGCGGCACAAAGCACTTGCGCGCATCCCGTGTGCAGAATGATGCGCTTGAAGCAACACAGAGTCACAGCGCGCGGAGCTCCTGTGCGGCAGTTTATTGACCGTATTCTTTCTGTGACAGTTCCATCAACTGTCCTGAGTGTCTTTCACAAGTTCTGAAAGGTAGTTTAAGTGAGAATGCACGCGTTGGCGATGATGCATAGACTGATATTGTGTGAAAATGTGGAGAGTGTTAAAACAAAGGTGCCTCTATAATTAGCCCACAGGTATCGATTTTTTACGCATTGCATCGATGCATCGGATCGTTAGACATTAGATCGATGTATCAATCTATATCGATGTATTGTTACACCCCTAATATATATATATATATATATATATATATATATATATATATATATATATATATATATATTCACAAACAAACAAAATAAAAAAATTGTTGTGTATATATATATATATATATATATATATATATATATATATATATATATATATATATATAAGTACACAGGTATTCTCCTCATGAATATATATATATATACAATATTTAATATTTATACAATCTATAATATTATATTATGTATATTATATATTAATATTAACATGTATTATATTATTTTTACAAATATTAAATTAAATTGTATAAAGAGTTTAAAATAGTGCTGTCAAATGGTTAATTGTGATTAATCACATCCAAAACAAAACTTTGTTTACATAATAGTGCAAATAGCACCCTTGTTGGCAAATGCTATTTACACTAGCTCCACCCACCAATGCCTGGTTGGGCCACTCAAGTTTTAAAAAAGTCGCGCAGAATTCAACATCTTCAGTGGCGCAGCAGTAGCGAGTAATGCTCGCAGATCTGGATTTTAAAGCGATCGACTCGGGTTCGAATTCGCCTTTTGCCAAGCTCACATTTATTTTCAATAAAAATGAAAATAATGCTAACTGTTAATGAGTATTTAATAATATTAAAAGTCTTTATTGGGTAGGGTTAGGGGAAGGTGTAGGGAGGGTTTTTTATTCTCCCAATAAGGCAGAATCCATTTAATAATTGTAATAAATTAAATTATTTACACTCTGTGATATTATTGCATCCTCTGAATGTACAAAAATACTGAGGTGTAAATAGTATCTGCCAATATAAAGTAAAGATTGCATAATTACTATGCTGATACTTTTACATGGTGTAAATAGAATCTATCGCTATTTTCACCTAGTGTAAATAGTGCATCGCAAAGAAAATGCTGCTATTGTCACTTAATGTAAATAGCCGCTGCCATATGCACTACATTGCTGTATATTCAAGAAAGATTTACATGAATATATATGTGTGTGTGTGTGTGTGTGTGTGTGTGTGTGTGTGTGTGTGTGTGTGTGTGTATATATATATATATATATATATATATATATATATATATAAATATTTTATAATATATTTTTGTTAAATATATACATCCATGTGTTTGTGTGTATTTATATATTCATAATAAACATGATGAATAAACACGCATTGTGTAAACACAAACTTTTATTTTGGATGCGATTAATATAAACTTAGTGTTTAAAAAAATTAAATATTATTTTAAAGATATTATAGATAGGAACAATTTAGAAGTGCCCATTTTCCTGTTGTGTTGAGTTTTGTCTTTGATCTGTGTTAAATTTAGTCATACCATGCATTTTCTTGATCGATCATTGCTGTCATTTCAGGGTACTCGTGCCCATCAGTAATGCATACATATGATTCCACACGTGCCCACATCTTCAGACATCTTGGATGTTGAGGTTGAGGGTATGGATCGACACTCAAGTCATTTCTTAGGGGTAAACACGTCAGTATAAGATTTCACAGCAGTCGATCAAAACGTGCCGCCCCCGTGGTCTAGAGGCCTTGTTTATCTTCCCTCATCCCTTCCGCTCCATCCCCAGCAATCTGCCTGATTTCACAGCTTCAAGAAATCAGCTCATATTCTGCAGATTTTCCCTCCCTATCATTCACCGCTCTTTGAAAAGTCTCTAATCATGCTGAATAGCCAATCAGTGAAGCACTAACAACAGCATTCATTTGGCCACGGTACACAAGCTCATCCAGACGGGGACTTTGTGTCTGCCTTTGTGTAGCTCTTTATTTAGGACCGGGTAAAAATGATTCGGTTTCTTGCGAGATACATCAGTGTGTTGACATATCAGACCCCATCAATAGAAAGTGTTCAACATGAGTGTACAAAACATGCCATTCCATCACGAGAGGGGAGAGGTGGTCTCTGCCGTTGCCTGAGGTAATGGGAGATAGCATTGCTTTCCTTGACAGTTGTGGATATTGGATATTTCAAACTGTCAAAGAGTTTTCACATTCTCTCTCACTCTTTATTTTCCCTTTCACACTCTATTCTTACATTCTGTCTTTGTTAAAATACATTCCTGTTTTATAAATGAGCCATTTTTCACATAGCTTTTCTTTCTTTTTTCTGTTTTTTTTTTTTTAAATTACAACTTATAATGTCATTGAAGGGCTCTTCTAAAAGATGGTCAGCATAATTATGATTCTTCTAAGACTGGCCAAAGTCAAAACAACGTCTTTCACGGAAACATCCTTAATCAACAGTATTAAAGTAATGATTAAGCTCATTAGGTCTTGAAAGTTTTTTTTTTTTTTTTTTTTTTTTTTGTTGCACATTGGACTACATTTGAAAATCCAACCTGATATTTTTTTATTTAATTTTTTTTTATCAAGATTTCAAAAGCCATTTCAGGTTTTAAATGCATTTTGATGAATTATTCAGTAGATTTCAATTAACTTTTCTGGTACATATCAGGATTAAAACCAATTTCTGAGAGTTCATGACTAATCAAAAGTGGTGAGCTAGAATGAATTAATTAGAATCACTAAATATCTTAAAATAAAGTCTATTATGAGCCGACTGTGGCCAATTTCACTTTAATAAAAACCACCAAATAGGTATGCTATATGAAATATTGTACCTTTTATCATTTAAGGCTAAAAATGAATGTCTGTCTGCTGACGAATTAGCACCGAAGATACCCGTACACACAGACAAAGGGTTTATAAATACATACATAGAGCAGAAACTCAAAAGACAAAATGAAATTCATTTATTCATTTATCTCAGTCTGCCATCTTCCATGATACCATGTTGCAGGGTAGCATGAATTGCTGTAGCTCTGAGCTAATCGCATTGCTCTTAGTAAGATAATACTTTTGTTTTTGACTGTTTGAGTCTGTGATTTAGGACAAAACACAAGCACAGAAGAATCTGAAAGCAACTAATTATTTTTCTTTTGTGGCAGAAACAATATTTTGTTTTAGTTTTCAGAGAAAATGGAAGCATGCCTTCTTTCCAGTTTTGTTGTTCTTGTTTTCTTTTGTCTCTGAACACTTATGTCATGCAGGCTTGAATAATTATTAAAATGAACTCTTCTCGACTTTATTAAGCGTCACACACATGTGAGAGGACAACCCCGAAAAACCCTGCGACACTCAAGTACAAAAGTGTGCATGACCCTTCCCTATCTACGGCAAGCAGCAAAAGGAAAATGCGTTGCACACAAACATATGCAACGAGTTCCAGTACACTCAGAATTATTGCATCATAATAGAATCAAACATAAATGTATAGCATGTCTGTTGAGCGGAAACAGCCAAATAGTCACGGGGTTTAATGTTCGCTACGTCAGAATTTATCTTTTCTTGTCTAAGTATGTCGTTCATTTTCAGAATAAGCTGCATTGTGGACCAGACTTTATGGCGATATTGTCGCATTAGCAAACTTTTATAAGCTGACTTTCAGGTCACTGAAAAGTACTGAACATTTAAATGGTGTTTTATCACACTGCAAATTCAAGCTGACACAAAGTAAATTAGTCATCACTGGAGCATTCACACCCCACAGTATCTCATTTTACAACAGTGTGGCTCTTTCTCTCCATCCTCTCTATGCGTGGAGGCACATAGGAGCGTCTGCACCGTCACAGCTGGTTAGAGGAGCAAGAGGTGACAGCCCAGGATAATCCACCTAACATGCTCTTAGTAGTCACTCACGGGCCTGCTGAATTTTTCAGATCGCAGGTGTTGGCAGCCTCAAAAACCTTCATGAATTATTGTGAGTCGAGGGCCTTCATCAGGTGAAACCAGGCTGTTACACCACTGCTTCTGTAGTAATCTAAGCCAATCACTATCATTCATGTTTTCTTCCCTTAGAAACATTTAAATGAGCCATGAAAGGACAAGGAAGGAGAGCACAGTGGGGAACCAAAGAAAGAGAGAGAGAGAGGCAGCATGAGAAAGACCAGAAATATGGGAACTGTGGTGTAGCAGCTAGCATATGTGCCCATAATAGATAGTTGTATTGGCACCAATTTAAATATACAGTATATTATATTATATATTAAATATATTGTTTGGTTACTCTATATTTTAAGGTGAAGCAGTTACATTGTACTTACTCAAATACATTTTTGGAGTATTTTTCGGAGATGCTAGCAATAGCGAGCTAGCTTTTAAAAAGATAGTTCACCCAAAAATGAAAATGTTGTCATTATTTGCTCACCCTCAAGTTGTTCCAAACCTGTATGAGTTTCTTTCTTCTGTTGAACATAAAAGAAGATATTTTAAAGGATTTGTTCATTTCAGAATTCAAATTTTCCTGTTAATTTACTCACCCTCATGTCATCCAAGCTGTATATGCCTTTCTTTCTTGAGTCGAAAAGTAATTAAGGTTTTTGAGGAAAACATTCCGGGATTTTTCTCCGTATAGTGGACTTTAATGGCTACCAATGTGTTGAAGGTCCAAATTGCAGTTTCAGTGCAGCTTTAAAGGGCTCTACAGGATCCCAGCCAAGGAATAAGGGTCTTACCTAGCGAAACAATCTGACATACATATATATATATATATATATGTATATATATATGTATATATATATATATATATACCACAAATGCTCATCTTGCACTAGCTGTGTGATGCACCACGCATTATGCAATCATGTTGGAAAGGTCACGCGTGACGTAGACGGAAGTACAGAGCAAGTGTTTACAAAGCGAACATCCAAAGACTAAGTCAAACGGCTTTTACAAAGGTAAAACAACGATGCCGGACGATTTTAAAGTTGGAGGAGAAAATGAGATGGAGTTTTTTGCCCTACCGCAATACTTCCGCCTATATATATGTCACACATGATCTTTCCAATGTGATTACGTAACTTTTTTTTAGAAAATGATGTATTGTTATGCTAGATAAGACCCTTATTCCTCGGCTGGGATCGTGTAGAGCCCATTGAAGCTGCACTGAAACTGCAGTTTGGACCTTTATCCCGTTGATAGCCATTGACGTTCACTTACATGGAGAAAAATCCTGGTATGTTTTCCTCAAAAACCTGAATTTCTTTTCGACTGAGGATGAGATGGGGGTGAGTAAATTATCAGGAAATTTTAATTCTGAAGTGAACTAATCCTTTAAAAAATGTTGGTAACTAGACAGTTGACGGCACCCAGTGACTTCCATAGTATTTTTCTTTCCTGCTATGGAAGTCAAAGGGTGCTGTCAACTGTCTGCTTTGGTTTAGGGTTAATTACTTAGAATTATGCATAATTTACTGTTATTACTATTGTAAGTGGTAACATCGTCACCTAAAAATATTATTATTTTAATATAATTCTATATTAAGTCATTAATTTAAGCCGTATTTTATAAAAGATTTATCATATATGTTAGCAGTGAGACTCTGTTGTGTCTTACAGTAACCTTACAGAAATATAATATATAATATTATATATTATTACAGTTCATATTGAAATTTTGCACTTGCAGACTTTGATGTCTTGGCATATCTGAGCACAGTTTGTGACACTGAAATGTCCAAACTCCCGAGAAGACACGTGAGATATCAGGAGAAAAGTCTAGTACCTCTCCATTTCATTTTATTGCTATCAAGGAGAAATAATAAATATTTGTGATTTGTATGGGCCTCTCCCTGCTATTCTCTACTATCTGCAATAAAATTAAGAAACCCAAGAAGAGAGGGATTCATGGAAGGCTTGTGGTTTTGCCGTAAGCAGTGCGGCTCTGCGGTTGAAAACAGTTTATTTTCAGTGGCAGGAGAGTTATTGAACTGTTTCTAATCCAGCTCTGAAGCTAAATGAACGCAGACGAGAGCGGTCCGCAAGCTGCTTCCACAATCGCGGCTGAAACAGAACAGAGTAAATCCTTTTGTGTCGGCGTTGGGAGGAGCAGGGAGGCACGTGGAGGATACTATATTTGGTCCTCCTCTTTTAAGGGCGGCTCTAAATTATTCAAATTGTTGCTGCAGTATTGCTACGATTCGCTATTTATGGCAACTGCGGGTGTCAGAAAACCCCTTCAGCGTTTCACTATAAACCATTCCTGGGCCCACAACAGCCATCTTTTAGAACAGGCCAGAGCGTGGGAACTGATTTACACATTTAAATGGTTTTTGGAGGACACTTAAACTTGCACATTGTCTAATACTAATTATTTGCAGTCAGCAAAGGTTATTTACAATTGTTTACAGTGTCAATGCAGTAATGCTTTTAATTTTCGGTGGACTTTAATTGTTGTGCAACCTTTAAAAAAAATCACTGCAAAAATAACATCCTAAGATATCTGCTGCCATCTAGTGGCACATGAGGGAAATTTTAAAGTCTCTGTGATGGTCAACCAAGGGAAATAGAGGACGTTTTAAGGACAGATGCTGTTTTCTGAATGTTTATCTTGTTTGGTGCTGTGCATACAGAATGTGTTTCATTTCTTGGGTGGAGCAGATTTAAATGTTCAAGTATTATTCATATAGTATTTATGAATCTAAATTATTTCAATCTATCTAAATTTAAGAGAGATAATGGAGTCATTTTGTTATTCAGATGAGTCCCAATCTCATCTCAAATTATCTTATATAAGACTTGCCTGATTTTAGATTTGTTTATGATTAAGCAGTTGTGCTGTGAAAAAAAAAAAAAAGTCTATTGAAAGTGACTCTGTTTCATGTATATTATATGATTATCGTTGTGACCTAAAATCACATACAATGTCTCTCTTATTTAAGCTTGTGTTAGAGACTGCAGTTGGCATCATTCAGGTGTTTGCTTCTCTACAAAACAGAACGCACACCTGCGACACATTATTTAAGATGCTTCCTGTGATGGTTTGTGTGGGTGTGACCAGTGACCACCTGCAAGTCTGTTTAATTGCAAACATGCGCTGAACAATTTCCTGAATGATATAGTTTTAGTAAAATGTTTTAGTTTAGTTTTTACATTGTTTGCAGAGTGGAGAGCTCTTCAGTATTCATTATCAGAACAGATACATTTTTCATAGAAAAAAGTTCCCGTATTGGACACTAATTCCTAAACTTTATTTATGTATGTATGTATGTACAGTACAGTTCAAATGTTTGGAACCACTAAGATTTTTGATGTTTTTAAAAGAAGTTTTGTCTGCTCACCAAGGCTACATTTATTTAATTAAAAATACAGTAAAAAACAGTAATATTGTGAAATATTATTATAATTTAAAATAACTGTGTACTATTTAAATATATTTGACAAAGTAATTTATTCCTGTGATGCAAAGCTGAATTTTCAGCATCATTACTCCAGTCTTCAGTGTCACATGATCCTTCAGAAATCATTCTAATATGCTGATATGCTGCTCAATAAACATTTATGATTATTTTCAATGTTGAAAACAGTTGTGTACTTTTTTTTTTTTTTTTTTTCAGGATTCCTTGATGAATAGAAAGTTCAAAAGAACAGCATTTATCTGAAATACAAAGCTTCTGTAGCATTATACACTACCGTTCAAAAGTTTGGGGTCAGTAAGAATTTTTATTTTTATTTTTTTGAAAAGAAATTAAAGAAATGAATACTTTTATTCAGCAAGGATGCATTAAATCAATCAAAAGTGGCAGTAAAGACATTTATAATGTTACAAAAGATTAGATTTCAGATAAACACTGTTCTTTTGAACTTTCTATTCATCAAATAATCCTGAAAAAAAATATTGTACACAAATATTTTGTACAATTGTACACATTAAATGTTTCTTGAGCAGCAAATCAGCATATTAGAATGATTTCTGAAGGATCATGTGACACTGAAGACTAGAGTAATGATGCTGAAAATTCAGCTTTGCCATCACAGGAATAAATTACTTTGTGAAATATATTCAAATAGAAAACAGTTATTTTAAATTGTAATAATATTTCACAATATTACTGTTTTTACTGTATTTTTAATTAAATAAATGTAGCCTTGGTGAGCAGACGAAACTTCTTTTAAAAACATTAAAAATCTTAGTGGTTCCAAACCTTTGGACTGTACTGTATGTATTTATGTGTGTATGTATGTATGTATGCCTTAGGTACTCCCACAGTCAGTTATGGAAGCTTGTTTCTGCCATGACATAAAAAAAAAGGTAATTGCGACTTTTTCACAATTCTGACTTTTTTCCTCGCAATTGCAAGTTATAAAATTGTGAGTTATAAAGTCAGAATCGTGTGATATAAAGTCAGAATTGTGAGATATAAACTCGCGATTCTGATTATATCGTGATTATATCACGCAATTCTGATTTTATAAGATGCTATTGGCGAGTTTAAAGGTGCCCTCGAATGAAAAATTGAATTTATCTTGGCATAGTCAAATAACAAGAGTTCAGTACATGGAAATGACATACAGTGAGTCTCAAACACCATTGTTTCCTCCTCCTTATATAAATCTCATTTGTTTAAAAGACCTCCGAAGAACAGGCGAATCTCAACATAACATAACAGTCGGTGTGTACGCCCCCAATATTTGCATATGCCAGCCCATGTTCCCAACATTATGAAAGGCATTAGACAAGGGCAGAACGTCTGGATCTGTGCACAGGTGAATCAACAGACTAGGTAAGCAAGCAAGAACAATAGCGAAAAATGGCAGATGGAGCAATAATAACTGACATGATCCATGATATCATGATATTTTTAGTGATATTTGTAAATTGTCTTTCTAAATGTTTCGTTAGCATGTTGCTAATGTACTGTTAAATGTGGTTAAAGTTACCATCGTTTCTTACTGTATTCACGGAGACAAGAGCCGTCGTTATTTTAATTTTTAAACACTTGCAGTCTGTATAATTCATAAACACAACTTCATTCTTTATAAATCTCTCCAACAGTGTAGCATTAGCCGTTAGCCATGGAGCACAGCCTCAAACTCATTCAGAATCAATGTAAACAATATACCAGTATACAATACTCACATAATCCGACGCATGCATGCCGCATGCATGACGAACACTTTGTAAAGATCCATTTGAGGGTTATATTAGCTGTGTAAACTTTGTTTATGCTGTTCAAGGCAAGCGCGAGCTCCGTGGGCGTGGAGCAGGAGAATTAAAGGGCCAGTAGCCCTGAATCGGCTCATTTATAATGATGCCCCAAAATAGGCAGTTAAAAAAATGAATAAAAAAAAATCTATGGGGTTTTTTGAGCTGAAACTTCACAGACACATTCAGGGGACACCTTAGACTTATATTACATCTTTTTTTTAAAAAGTTCTAGGGCACCTTTAAATCATACAATTCTGACTTTATAACTTGCAATTTTGAGTTTAGATGACGCAATTCTGAGAAAAAAGTCAGAATTATGAGATATAAAGTCAGAATTGTGTGATAAAACTCACAATTGCGAAAAAAATCCGAATTGCAAGTTTATATCTCATAATTCTGACTTTATATCACACAATTCTGATTTGATATCTCACAATTGCAAGTTTAAATCTCGCAATTATGTGAAAAAAAGTCAGAATTGTATGATATAAAGTCAGAATTGTGTGATAAAACTCGCAATTGCGAAAAAAATCTGAATTGCAAGTTTATATCTCACAATTCTGATTTTATATCTCACAATTGCAAGTTTAAATCTCGCAATTATGTGAAAAAAAGTCAGAATTGTGTGATATAAAGTCAGAATTGTGTGATAAAACTCGCAATTGCGAAAAAAAAGTCAGAATTGCAAGTTTATATCTCAAAATTCTGACTTTATATCACGCAATTCTGATTTTATATCTCGCAATTGCAAGTTTAAATCTCGCAATTATGTGAAAAAAGTCAGAATTATGTGATATAAAGTCAGAATTGTGATATATAAACATGCAATTCTGACTTTTTTTTTTCGCAATTGCGAGTTTTATCACATATGTGTGTTATAATGTCCATTTGTGAGGGGAAAAAGACTGATGTTTTTTCTCAGAATTGTGAGTTTATACCTCACAAATTCTGACTTTAATATTCTGAGAAAAAAAGTCAGAATTGCAAGATATAAACTCACTGTTCTTAGAAAAAAAGTCAGAATTGTGAGATATAAACTTGCGATTCTGATTATATTGCGATTATATGATGCAATTCTGATTTTATAAGATGCTATTGCAAGTTTATATCACACAATTCTGACTTTATAACTTGCAATTTTGAGTTTATATCATGCAATTCTGAGAAAAAAGTCAGAATTGTGAGATAAAACTCGCAATTGCAAGAAAAAAAGATAAAAAGGCACAATTACCTTGATTTATTTATTTATTCATTTTAGTGGCAGAAACAAGCTTTCATAGCTGGTTCATGTTCACTAAACCAGAATTGTATTAACTTATAATATTCTGAATATTATTTAACATTCGTTAATACACCTGCATTGGTCGTTATTATAATGATTATCTCACTCATGCTCACAGTGGTTAATGAAATGCCATCAGGAATTACCTGAAAAACCTAAATTGGGCAGTTGGACTTCCCACTGCAATAGCAGACGTATAAAAAATGTCTCTCTTTACATCTTAATTTGCAGCATGTGGCACCGCAGGAGCTGATAAAGGTTAAGAGTCTAACAGGACAGCAAAAGAGACAGAACAGCTGCTCTTTTTTGAGGCACTGCTTACCAAATGGTCTCTGCACGTCTCTGCCTCACAGCAGAGATTGAAGGTTGAATTGCTGCCTGCATTAATGTCCTTGTCATCTTCAGTTTAGAGTTCGTCATCTGCCGGTGAGCAGCAGGAAGACTGACAATTTAATGAACATTGATTGCCTTTTATGTCTGATGTTTCTCTCATTATGTCATTGAGACAGAGCTCAGTACAGGTCAGTCTGATCCCTCTGTGCTGCACAGATGATGATGATAGATCATATCACAGATACACCTTAATTAAGCAGCCTGCGTTCACTCAATATTAGAAGCTAAATCAATACATTTGTATTCCAGAGCGCTAGCCATTCGTGTTAATCGAAATGTTGTGACACAAACGTGTTACTGGTGCCTCAAGCAAGGCCACTAATTAAAATAAATAAATAAAATTTAAAAAACTGCAGGACGCAGGATACATTATTTTTTTACTACAAAAAATTACCAGCCATAAATATTTCTTACTGGCTATGAAATTATATATAGCCGGGTAAAAAAAAATCTTTCTATTATCCATGGCACAAAAATGGTCTGCTACATGAGACAAACAAGTAATGTGTGATTTTTAACAGTATTTTTATATATTGAAATTAATTTTAATTACATAGCACACTATTACATACTAATATTATGCATTATTATGCATTATAAATTATGCAAAATTACAGCATTTAAATGGTTGTCCTTTTCCTATGTTCTCCTTCTGCCATATAGTGTCTCTCTCAGTGAATGGGACACAGATTTTACTATTGAAATTTATAAAATGAATAATATATGTGTCAAATAATGTTCTTAGTCTTTTCTTCCTGTGAGGGAGACTATAATAATTTACTATGAATTAAATGGAAATCAAATTAAATAAACAATTTATTGTGTAACCAAAATACCAATAATGCCCAAAAGAAAAAGAAAAAACTCAGCGTATGACTTTTAATTATAAACAAGCCCGAAATACACCAGGACTCTTATTTTGAAATGTCTGTACTATTGCAGGCTGATCCTTCAGATTCTTACAACATTTTATATAAAGGCCATAAAGTAGACATTGTAATAATTAATCAACTTGAGTTCATTAGCAATCGCTTGGCATAAATCTGCGCTTTTCACTGATTGAGAATCACTTTGAAGCAGTCTGAAGCGCTGTTGCGCGAGCTTGTAGAACGGCGCCCGTGGGAATGTTAGTGGGAGTAAACTGTTCTGACGCACACATTACGAGCAGGTACGACACGACTAGTTATCGATCGCAGATGATTTCATTATCTTGGGCGGATATAAAAGTATAAGAGGATAAAAATAATAAAAACAAAAATGTGTCTCCAAATATACTTGGGCGGCGGTTAATATACCTGGGCGGCCCGCCCAAGTAAAGTCTATGTGTGGGAAGCACTGTATATATATATGTATATATATATATATATATATATATATATATATATATATATATATATATTTTTTTTTTTTTTTTTTTTTAAGGTGCCCTAGATTCAAAATTTGAAATTACCTCGGCATAGTTGAATAACAAGAGTTATACATGGAAAAGACATACATAGTTTCAAACTCCACTGCTTTCTCTTTCTTATATAAATCTCATTTGTTTAAAAGACTTCCGGAAAACATGCAGATCTCAACATAACACCGACTGTTACGTAACAGTCGGGGTGTACGCCCCAATATTTGCATTGCCAGCCCATGTTCCCAACATTTGAAAGGCATTAGACAAGGGCAGCCAGTAATGTCTGGATCTGCACAGGTGAATCAACAGACTAGGTAAGCAAGAACAACAGCGAAAATGGCAGATGGAGCAATAATAACTGACATGATCCATGATAGCATGATATTTTTAGTGATATTTTAAATTGTCTATCTAAATGTTTCGTTAACATGTTGCTAATGTACTGTTAAATGTGGTTAAAGTTACCATCGTTTCTTACTGAATTCACGGAGACAAGAGCCGTCGCTATTTTCATTTTTAAACACTTGCAGTCTGTATAATGCATAAACACAACTTCATTCTTTATAAATCTCTCTAACAGTGTAGCATTAGCCGTTAGCCATGGAGCATATAGCCTCAAACTCATAAGAATCAAATATAAACATCAAAATACATACTTTACTCACATAATTCGAAGCATGCATACAGCATGCATGACGAACATCTTGTAAGATCCATTTGAGGGTTATATTAGCTGTGTGAACTTTGTAAATGTGCTGTAATATAATCGAAGCTCGTGTGGCAGGGAGCACGCGAATTAAAGGGGCGGCGCGCTGAAAAAATCAGTGCATAGTTAATGATGCATTTTTGCCATATATATATATATATATATATATATATATATATATATATATATATATATATATAGTTAGTGTGTGTGTGTGCAATTTATTATACATTTTCGTCATAAATTTTTTTGTCATTTTGTTTTTTTTAACATTTTTTACATATCTACTATATATTTTACATGCTCTTTTGTAATTCACTTGCAGTAAATAGTCCTGCAGTGTGACAAGTGATCTTTTTCTCTCAAATAAAAAAAAAATGTTGTTGTTTAATAATCATTTTAGATGGAGCTTAAGGGTGTCACACTTTGGGACACCGCTTGAAATCTGACCCAGCAACTACCTTTTTGCATATCTCCTTGAACGTGCACGAATAGTCAAATGCATAAATGCATGCAAGATCTGTTTGTAAACGATTATGCATATCCAAAAGTTCAGATGCAGCAGCAGAGAGAGAGAGAGAGAGAAACCCAAAACAATTCTGATTAAACATTCCATCTATTCATTCAACAATTAGTGAGATGGAATGTCAGTTAAAGCCCTTTATTTATTGAATTAGCCTCCCCCATGAGTAATGCTTTTTGCAGCTCATTTGACTTTCATGAACCGTGTTTCATTCGGGCATGTGATTGAATAAGTTCTGTGTTCATTATTTACATAGGAAAACAAAAGATGGGCTTAATTAATATACCGAAATGTCGGGTGTGCACAGCATTTTTATACAGTCATATGAATTATATTAATTATCCCCGCTAAAAAAGAGAAAGAGGGCCGCGTTTTACATGTTCTGAGACAGATTTATGAAATGCTTTGAGAGGAAACAGCAGCATATCAAATCTCATAAGTGAGTCACTCAAGATGGCTGCCGGACGCTGTTGTCTAACATCAGCCCCTTATTGAGAAACACCGCCACCCTGCGAAGGTTTCTGGTGGCTCATTCCCCTGTCACTCTCGTCACATCCTCCACGGCATGTTTCTGTCCACCCGCATCAGCCCGCTGCTCAATAACGTTGATACAAAATCATTTTGATTTGCTTTCACTCAGAGTTAATCGTCAGATACTGTCTAGAGGTTAGTCCCACTTATCTGTTTCTCTTCTCGCTGTCTTCGCTGATGGCCGCACAACCTCGATTTCTTTCCCCCACTCTCTGCTTAGTATGCCGGGTGTAAAATTAAAATTGGCGGGGGCCCCAGGGAGGATTGAAAAGCAACTAATCGCACATAATAACATATTGATCACTCTGTAATTGTAGAGTTTGTCAGCAGTTATTATGCATCAGTATTTTGAATGCATGTTTTCAGGATAGAGTTTTCACTGCTGAGGATTAAATGAGCATGTATTGTTGATCTTCTTTTGAAGATGTGTGATCATTGTATTTACTTTCTTGATTTTATGAAGTCTGCTTCATATTTTTTGAGAAATGTATCTGAGACAAAATTATCGTCTAAATGAGCCACTCAAAATTTCTCCGTACATAGTTAAAGGTCATGCATTTGGTTTGAACATCAAAAGGAACATTTTAAAATCAACCAAACTATAACAGATGCACCATGATTTTTCCTACCTAGTGAAATTGCCTTTTATAGATTATCAGTTGTTTAGAGTAGTTATAAAGTATAAGTATACTGTATATTTGTTAAATAAAACTTTTATACAATGAAAAAATGCCCCAACAATACACTGGAGTTTGACAGCACATTCTATAAAACCCCATTGGAAAATCACGAGGGAACCAGGGGTGAATTAGTATACCTGGTTCTGACGTAATCCTTGCACCACTCTATAGAGACAGGACTAGTTGTCTCTGAAGGCACTTTATCTGAAACCTGTCCGAATCTGCAATGTCTGTGTTTTTTAAAAACCTTGGTTATAAAAAAATTGCAGGGCAAATAACCCACTGTTTTTGATTCAGACACCCTTCTGAGACATGCAATCCTGTCCCGATAGGAATGTCTGCATTTTCAATTTATTTTTATTATTATTTATGCTATATTTTTACACTGACTGTTCAAAATGATTTTTGTTTTGTTTGTTTGTTTTTGTTTTTTTGAGAGAGAAGTCTCTTTAATGCTCTTTAAAGTATGCATTTAGTTGATCAACTCAATACAGAGAGAGAAAAAAAAAAAAAACATTAATAATGTAAAAAAAATTAATCCAATATAAAAATAATGTTTTTCTATTTTAATATGTTTTAAAATGTAATTTATTCCTGTTGTGGGAAAGCTGAATTTTCAGCATCATTATTCCAGTCTTCAGTGTCACATGATTCTACAGAAATCATTCTAATATGCTCATTTGGAGCTCAAGAAACATTTCTTATTACTGTCAATGTTGAAAACAGTTGTGATGCTTAATATTTTGGTGGAAACCATGCATGATACATTTTTTTTTTTTTCTTTTAGGATTTTTTGATGAATAGAAAGTTCAAAAGAACAGCTTTTATTTTAAACAAATCTTTTGTAACATTATAAATACCTAGTTCTGGCATGAAACTCTAGATGGAGCAGACTGGCGCAGTCTTAACTCATTGTCTACATAGCGCGGCGGATTGGTTGCTGTTTCATCTGCAGTCAACAATCAAATACTGGTAGTTTGCTGTAAGAGTCTGTACACAGCAAAATCCCCAGAGTTAAATCAACTCTGCTCAGAGTACATATGGTCCCTCTCTAAATAGTGTTAAAATAACACCAAAGCAGAGTTAAAGTTAATGAGATAATTAAACAATTAATTAAGTGATGATTGTGCATTAGTGATGAACACCTGCTGTTAACAAGCAGAATCACTGAAGAAAAGAGAAACACAAGAACTACAACTGACTTCAGTCACAGCCTTATTAATTGCTTAATTATCTCATTAACTTTAACTCTGCTTCAGTGTTACTTTAACACTATTTAGAGAGGGACCATATGTACTCTTAGCAGAGTTGATTTAACTCTGGGGATTTTACTGTGTAGGCTGCTTTCAGAAACCCTCCACCATCATTACAATGGCAGTCTCTATTACTATGCCAATCTCTCTGAGAGTTGTCATGACCGAAATGAAGAAGAAGAAGACTTACTAACCCCAAACTTTTGAACAGTAGTGTATATAATTTTATCTGGAGCAACTTTTAAAGGTACAATTTGTAGGACCTGCCACTAGAGGGCGCACTACCAAAACAATAACAATCGCGTGGTTTGATGACGCTAAGAAGGTGCGTGGAATGATGGGATTTGTTGTCTTCTACCCAACCGCTGACGGCCATCAATCAGACGGAAAGATAAATCATGGATTTAACGGATGAGGTAAAGTTTTATAAATGTATAAACTATGGATCAGACGCGTCCTTGCGCGGGTCTAGAGACGCGATGCCCCGCGTTTGGCGTGTATGCCCCATAATACTAATCGTGTTGATCGTTATAATGGCATACGTTTTCTGTAAAGATACGAATCAAAACAACTCACCTGTCGAGTAAAACACAAGCGAGATCGGCATCTCTTTCTAGGTGAAGTTTGTCGCGAAGCTCTCTCCATCTAAAAAATGCAACACCGATATTGATCCTCGCTCTTTCTCTCCTCTTGTCCCAAACTCTTCTTGGGTCGTTTGGTTGGCCCGTACGCTTACGTTTACGGGAGCCGTCCTTGTCGACAGAACCAGCGGCAGATGGTAAACAGTAATTATGTTCCATAAATAAGTAACACAATCCACCATAAAACGTGCAAGAAGTAAATAAGGAACTGCTTGAAGCAAGCTAGTGGTTTGCTGGACGCTAGACACTACTTCCGCATTTGTCCACGACACTGTTGTCATGTGGTTTCTACGTCAGTAAAGGCGGTAACAAAGGGTAACTGACGTCATTGACAGGCGACTGCACTGCCCCTTGTCACTGTTTAGAATGGGAATTTTCTCATGATTAAAAGTAGTTGAAAACATTAGAGATATTGTTAGTAATCAGCTGGACAAAATATATAACACTAGCCTAGTGGTTTTTGGATATTTTACTGTGAATATCTTACAAATTGTACCTTTAACCTTCATTGAATATTGTGACTAAAGCTAAATATATTGTTGTTCTGCACAGGTTTTCCTCAAAAATATTTTGCCAGAGGTGCTTGAAATAATATTTTATGTGACCTTTTTACTTGACCTCAGAAAAAAAATCTGCC
This sequence comes from Megalobrama amblycephala, assembly GCF_018812025.1. Taxonomy (NCBI): domain Eukaryota; kingdom Metazoa; phylum Chordata; class Actinopteri; order Cypriniformes; family Xenocyprididae; genus Megalobrama; species Megalobrama amblycephala. The sequence goes on along the minus strand of NC_063048.1, from coordinate 13,506,454 downwards.
TAGACAACACAGCCTAGCTGCGATTTCTGTCTTTCTTTCACCTGCACGTCTACATACTGTAGAGTCAAAGCAGACATTTTATGCCTGGCTGGCTTTTCTAATACTTTCATATGGAGTGTTTTCAGGCCAGCGGTGCGTTGAATGACAGTCAGAGGCTGAGGCTGGAGAGAAAGGGCATCGCTGTGTCCATCAGTCCTGTCCAAGCGGTGTGCCTGGCTGGATGGCTGTGTGGCAGCTTGCTGACAAGTGCAGATGGCAGGAGAGATCTGTTCATTTACCTGTTGAGCCAGTTAATCGAAACCTGTAGGAGGCTTGCACAGAATGTGTTAACTCAATGTGCTTTGTTTTAGTCAGACTTTTCTTTTTGGTGGCCATCACCTTGACCACGCATACTATTAGTTTGTTGTTTTGCGGTGTTTTAAAATTGTTTAGGGGTACAATTTGGCACTGTTTTAAGCTGAAAGTCCAAAAAAATGCATTATTTTAAAATGGTTTTAATATATTGTCATTCACGTCTTTTTTAAGGTTTTTTTTGTCCTCTCACAATGTAGAATGAAAAAACGTTTGTTTTTATGCTTAACTTGTCTAAAAACAGATCTTGTGTTCTTTTGTCCACAGAGGCATCTATCTTGAGCTATGACGGGAGCATGTTCATGAAAGTGGTGATGCCTACTGTGATGCACACTGAAGCGGAGGACGTTTCCCTTCGCTTCATGTCTCAGCGGGCATATGGCCTGCTCATGGCCACCACCTCACGCGACTCCGCCGATACTCTTCGATTAGAGCTGGATGGCAGTCGTGTCAAACTCACGGTCAACTTAGGTATTGTATAAAACCCCTCCTTCAGGATGCAGTGCTTCTTCTTTTTCTCTCTTCCTTTCTGTCCATCTTTCCAGCCCCACCCTCCCCTGAATCCATCATCATTACATTCATTAATAATATATATTAAGATGTTGTTTTATTGTTTTTCTTTATTTGCATGGTTCACCAGACATTTGATTAAGTTGAGTTTGAATTGATTGTTTTCTTTATAGTAAGTAATTGATCGTAAATTTAACTCAAATTTTGGCTATTAATTGATGTTAAGGGTTGGGCGGTATGACCTTATATCACTGTACAAGTAATATACTTTTATATATCACAGTATGGTTGTTTATTGGAAAAATTTAAAAATAGCATTTTATAATTTTATTCAGAACTTGATGCATGCAAACCAAAGGATAAGTTTATTTATAAAAATGGAAGGGTAAGTCCAGCGTTAGCTGCACACAATGCAACATTAAAGTTAAAAACACGAAATACTGAAGTGAACTCTACTTACTCTGTACTTCGCTGTTCGTGAGCATTTGAGTGAGCGGTTCGATCGAGAATCGATGTATTGTTCCTATATATATTAGGGCTGTCAAAATAACGTGTTAATTTCGATTAATTAATCGGAGAAAAAATAACACGTAAAAAAAAAATTACGCAGATTAATCCATTCCGTATTGACCTTTGAACCTGGAGCCGTTCTAGCCACCATTCAACTGTAAAATGAAGGAGGGAGACGAACTGTCTGACGAACAGAAGGAGCAGAGCTCCTCCCTCGTGCCCGCGAGCTCTCTGTCTTCAAAGTAAGCACTGTCTTTGCACTCTCTCTACCTCACACCTAATAATCTAAATCAACTGACACAATGCTAAAATTTCGTAAGACCGAATCCATGTTTCACGAGGCGCATTCGGAGAATGTTTTTCCTGAATAACCGCTGGGTGTGAATAGTGCTCAAAAGAACGTCACCTCATCTTCTCTGACAGGCGCCCTGCACGTGCAGCTGACATAAACCACACTTTCAGTAAACAAAAAGAAAATCCTATCCAGTGGTGAAGTGTTTTCTGTGTTGACAAATCTTTTGCGATGTCCTAATAACAGTCGCGATTCGCACGCAACGCGTCAACGTCCGCTAATGTCCAATTCACGACCTAATGACTCATTTGAACAGATTCATTTTAATGAATCATGACAACAACTGATCTGTCCACACAGTCTATAATGAATCATTTACTCGAACAACTCTGAAATGAGAACATAAGTGTGCTTACCCCATTTAGCAAGAGTGGTTAGTAAAATTAGCCTTAATAATCCACAATATTTTCAGGTTATTTAAATGACAATGTGTAGTAAATTAGGCCTACCTATAAAATCAGTTAATTTAGACTGGAGTGAGGTGAAACCAGAACAAAACAAGTTGTTGTTAGCTAGGTGCATTCAATTGTATATGGTAGAAAATTATATTATTAGTTAATATAACTTCTAAATACTACTTTTTAAAACTTTTCAGGTTTAGCAAAAAAGCATCATCTATTACAAAGCTATAAAATCACTTTTTTTTTTTTTTTTTTTTTTTTTTTTTTTTTAAGTACAGAGTGACGGGTACTTTATTGTTAGTATCGGGCTCGCAGATCACGTGGGTAGGGCACTTTTTACTGTTTGTGTGGATGACCATGTCTTTCACCACCGAAGACCATTTTTGACCCAGGAAAAACCCTGCATTGATTCATTTGAATTGAAATATTTAATACTTTCACAACAAAAATGATGTATGCGATTAATTTAGATTAATTAATCACAGAGTATGTAATTAATTAGATTAAAATTTGTAATCGATTGACAGCCCTAATATATATATATATATATATATATATATATATATATATATATATATATATATATATGTATATATATATTCAGTCCTTTTAAGGGTGACATCTTGTGACATCACATCCTGTTTTTGGTTCATTTAGACGTCGTTGGTCTGTGTTGCGTTCATATTTCAGTCGAACCGTTTAGAAGCGGACCAAGCAGACCAAAACCCACCTTTTCCCACGATTTGCTTGTTTGATGTGCACCAAGGTTCGGATGGCAGCGTTTACACTTATTCAAATGAACAGCACTAATAGAGCAATCACACCAGAGTTCGTTTTGGTTTTTAATCAAACCAAACTGCCAAGTGTGAACACACCCTAATTCTCCACCATCTTGACTCTTTTGGGACATATTTCGCTCTGTATTTTCACTTTACTACAAATTTCTCTGTTGATCTCAACTGTAAATAATGTACAGCATTCCTGGCCATCGCAAAAGTGTCTATTGCATTACAACGTGCAAAATTTTTACCGCCACATGACGTATACTGTAGTACCGTCATACTGCCCAGACCTAACTGACACAATGTTTGGTGCATCTTTTTAATATATGAACCATGATCATTGTCATAGTGAAGATAATAAACTCCTTTGAGACAGTCACAGCACTGCATAACAGCATAGCATTTTTGTTTGATGTCAACTTTTGAAATGATGGCTAATTACTTTTTACAATTGCAAACCTTTTCCAAGTGTTGTGACTTTCTGATCGTCAACTTAACACTAATTCCTGTCATCTTTTCTACTTGACAATGTCTTCAGTAACTCTTTTCTGACAAACCTCATGTTCTGTCTCAGTTGGTTCCATTCGTACCACATTTGTGTTTTGGTTGGTATTTCCTTTCTGTTACATCATTTCCTTTTCACCATCACCTCTCCCCCCTTCTCCCGTTCTCTGACACACATTCTCCATGCTTTGTCAAAAGATGGTATTCACCCCTTCAAAGGCCCTTAGCCTGCGGCCCGGTCGGCAAACAGCCCGAGAACAGAGCTCTCAGCTTCACCTGCAGCTGGTACTGTAGCACCTCTCAAACCTCAACCCGACACCTATTACTGTTAGACGGGAGATGAGAGACCCTAACTGGTCATTAAGTCACTGTGTCATCATTAAAGAAAGTGACATAACTCGCACCTCACTGCAGGAAACAGCCTGAGGTTTGACAATAGGGCTGATCATCTGTGACAGCTCAGCCACAGTAGAGACAAACATAGTCCACACACTGTAAACAAGAGACAAGAATGTCTTATGTCTGCATACACAGAGAAATCATCTGGAATGATTTGACAGCCTGTCAGCGATAAAACACACATCAACTGCATACATACTCTATGTATAGCACTAGAAGTACACTCAGGACTGCCCAATCTTATTTACTACTAGGATGACAATTATGCTTTTACAACAAGACCAGCACTAGTATGTTTATAGATATTGCAGTATATTAAGTCCTCATTTGAGTGGTCAGATCTCAGGAAGATCTAGTTGGAGGTACAGAGGCCACTGCATGGTGCTGGTGCTTATTGGATCGAGGCTGTTTGCTCCCACTTTTCTGTTGCGGTTGACGACACATGGTAAATCCAGCCACACAGAGCCCAACCCAGTGCATGGTGCCATCAAAATGAGAAGGCAAGCTTGAAATCATTATTTTACTGTTTTAGTGCCGTTAAATTGATCAGTAGTCAAGAAAAATGCCCTGACACCAACTTCTTGCTAAATGCATTTAAGCTATTAAAGCATATTTAGCTAACGAGCTGGTGTGATTTCTATGGGGCAGGACCTCAGATAGATCAATAAAAAGCCTAATTTTAATCAAATAAAATAAAGCTCTGGGTTGAATAGTCTTTGTGGTTGGTGAGCTCCAAGCGGCCATTTTATAATTTATTTATAAGCTAAACATTGCTGATAAGGCATATATTGGTGTTTCCTAATGTTTGAAATCCATTTAGCAGTAAAATAATCCTTAACTCATGAAGTTGACATGATTATGTACAGTATCTCTAATTCTTTGACAGTTGCAGCTAAACCAGTGATTTTGTGCACATTTGTCTTTACATTCAATTATAATGTTTTTGATTACTATATATATTTTAAAAAAAATGGCCGCCTCTTTGCATGTGGACGTCCCCGGAAGGGTGGAATTATTGTTTTTGGATGTCTGCAGCTGTAACCTTGAAGGATGCAATTTCATCTGTCACTTATTTTCCCCCATCTAGACTGTATCAGGATAAACTGTAACTCCAGTAAGTTAACACTCAAGTTTCATTTTGCTCCTAATGATTCTCTTGTTGAAACGAATGTCTTAAGTCTTATGCCTTTTCCTCCATTTAGTCAAGGAGAGTTTGCATCTAGTGAAAGGGTCAGTTGATGGATCTCTCCAATCACGATTACCACGATTATCAAATGGTGGTGACTTAATAATCATGGCTTGTTTTTGATGGCCTATAATTTACCTGTCATGTAAATCTATTTCCTACCCTCTTAGCATAATTTATAGAAAGGTCTTAATTTGTGCTTAAAAGTTGATGGTATCTTCTACTAGATACTACTCAGGGTTTTTACTGCCTTTAGTGAGGAATGCAGTATTGGAGTTTAAAGTAGTGCATGCATTGTTATGAGATATTATTGTGCATGTGGAAAAATGTAAAATATTTTTTCATTATTATTATTGTTGCAATAACTACAGTTTGTAATTCAGTGTTTGAAGTCACATTATAAAGTCACCACATATCAACAATTTTTCCTAAAAATGCATACAGGGCACATAAAATGTTACCTTTTTATAATGGAATCTAATTTCAGCTTATTCTTATGATATGATGCAATATGGTTTTGTCATATTTCTGCCTGTTGGTTTATGTTTGCTGGGGTGGTTGATTTTGTTTAAGTCAAAATAATTTAAAGCTTATTAATATTTGGCTTAATACATAATTTTTAAAACAAAAAAATATACTAAAAGAAACACATTCAGTTCAGCCATTACTTGCAGATCTCAGAATTAAAGTACATAAATGACTTTGTTCAATACTACACTTAATTCAGTTATGATATTTTGTTGATGTTGATATTTTGCACTGTTTTATACTATTATACTATACTATTAGTAGGGAATCACATTTCTACAGTTTTGGCAAAAACAATGCTTTTACTCAAAAATAGGTCTTGGATTCTCTCAATGACAGTGTTGTGATGTGAAACTAAAAAGGTGATGCTATATTAGGTAAACATTTTAGAATTTTTATAAGAAAACCACTATGATGAACCACAGTATGAACTAACTATGATTTTGTCACTTTGAAAGGTAAGAATATCTCATTGCAGTTGTCTTATATTTGCATTTATTATTATTATGAATGATGAATATATAAATGGCTTGCATGCCTTTTGGATGTTGATGTAACAATAGTTGTTTGTTCAGGAGTGGTTTCATATGCTGTTTACATGTTTGCTTAAATAATATCCCTCTAGTGGTTTGATAATACAAACGTTGGAGGTTGGATTCCATGTGACTATCCTTAAGCCCTGGGTATACTTTGTTTTTTTTTACGCATACGCTAGTGTACGCACACAGTTGAACGCACAGCCCTCGCGTACGTGTACGTAAAAAGTGAAGTATACTTTGGGCTTTTCAGTACAGTATGTTACTTTAGTGCTGGTGGTGTATTAGAGTGCCTGGCCATGCTGGAAATGTACCAAGTAAATCAGTAACCCACAACTTCACCTCCATCAGTCATTCTGATCAAGTAGCAAACACTCACATCATGCTAGATTAGTCTCACATCCCTTTACCTGCACCAGTTCACACTTTCCATCACTCAGATTAATATAATGCCACTAATTATAATGATGTGCTTATCAGAGCTATTAGTTCTTAAGCTCCTGTTACGAGACCTGCATTGTTAAATGTTCTAAGATTACACCTGCATACGGCAGTGAAATCTATGCAGAAAGTCTTTGATACTAATGGATTTATGCATTAGTAGTGCAACCCTGGTAAGCCGAGCGGAGAGATCACTCATACATTTGTGCTTTCAAAACATGGTAATTGTTTCTATGGCTTGTTTTGATTTGTTATTATTCTTTTTGAAATTATGAAAAGAACAGTGTTAACCATTTAGAGTCAAATCTGTGTTGCAACTGTACAGCAGATTAAAGTGCACTAGATATTGTTTTTGGCACGATATTGGTCTAATAGACATGATAAATTGTCAGAACAATATCAGTAATGGCAGATTGTGAGCTTCATGTTAGTCAAAACACGTTTATGCCAATGTTGAATAGTGTGGAAGGTAATATTTTTTTCTCAGGAACTACCGATAACTGCATGCTGGTACATAACATAATTTCCCAAGAGCCAAGAGATTTTGAGGGATGTGGAGCATGATGTAATAGCACGCTCTGAGCTGAATCCAAAACACCTCACTGCTCTCCTCTGTGACTACTTAACTCCTCAAATGTATTGCATCAAAAACAATATATGTTTATTAACTCTGTTTCTGACTAGAGGTGAAGCGTGTGATTTCTGCATCACTGGTGTTACCAAACACAATTGCAAAAATAATGGCTTTTCAAAGAAGTTTCCAACCTCTCTATTAATCTAGAACAGGGGTCGGGAACCTCTTTTGACCAGAGAGCCAATTTTTCCTTTTTGGTTAATGCCTTTTTCCAGAAGAGCCAAATCAATCAATCAATCAATAAAGCCACCCCTAAACCTACCCAATAAATACTTTATTATTAAACACTAATTAGGCACTTTATTTCCACTTTTCAAATATTTTCTTCATTTTTATTGAAAATGAATGCCTTTCCAGTCTGATTTGATGGGGAAAACGAGAAGAGTGAGAACTCTTGATCGCATAAAAAGCTACTTCCATGCGCCATACTCCCTACGGCCTACACCACTGCAGACGTTAAGAGGTGCGACACCAACCAGACATTGGTGGGCGGAGTTAGTGTAAGTAGCCTTTGCCAACAAGACAGGCTATTTACACTTAAAGGTTCCATCGAACGTTTTTTTACAAGATGTAATATAAGTCTAAGGTGTCCCCTGAATGTGTCTGTGAAGTTTCAGCTCAAAATACCCCATAGATTTTTTTTATTCATTTTTTTAACTGCCTATTTTGGGGCATCATTAAATATGAGCCGATTTATGCTGTGCGGCCCCTTTAAATCTCGTGCTCTCCGCCCACGGAGCTCTCGCTTGCCTTAAACAGTGCCTAAACAAAGTTCACACAGCTAATATAACCCTCAAATGGATCTTTACAAAGTGTTCGTCATGCATGCGGCATGCATGCGTCGGATTATGTGAGTATTGTATACTGTTATATTGTTTACATTTGATTCTGAATGAATTTGAGGCTGTGCTCCGTGGCTAACGGCTAATGCTACACTGTTGGAGAGATTTATAAAGAATGAAGTTGTGTTTATGCATTATACAGACTGCAAGTGTTTAAAAATGAAAATAGCGACGGCTCTTGTCTCCGTGAATACAGTAAGAAACAATGGTAACTTTAACCACATTTAACAGTACATTAGCAACATGCTAACGAAACATTTAGAAAGACAATTTACAAATATCACTAAAAATATCATGATATCATGGATCATGTCAGTTATTATTGCTCCATCTGCCATTTTTCGCTATTGTTCTTGCTTGCTTACCTAGTCTGATGATTCAGCAGTGCACAGATCCAGAAGTTAATACTGGCTGCCCTTGTGTAATGCCTCGATCATGGGCTGGCATATGCAAATATTGGGGGCGTACATATTAATGATCCCGACTGTTACGTAACAGTCAGTGTTATGTTGAGATTCGCCTGTTCTTCTGAGGTCTTTTAAACAAATGAGATTTATATAAGAAGGAGGAAACAATGGAGTTTGAGACTCACTGTATGTCATTTCCATGTACTGAACTCTTGTTATTCAACTATGCCAAGATAAATTCAATTTTTCATTCGAGGGCACCTTTAATGTAAATAGACAGTCGTTTACATTTTTGCTGCTGTTCTACAAATAGTTTTCACCATTACCACATGCTACGTAGCAGCTCTAGGATTGCTGTCGTGACACTCGAAAACAGCACTAAACGCACTTTGCCTGGTACAACTTGAAATATTATTCAAGGAATTGTAATTTGTTGCTTTTTCAGCAGAAAGCTGAACTCTATTGATGCGTCTAGTTTTTTTTATCAATCATTTATTGGTAAAGGGTGCGAGACCTGGCGAACAACATGATTTTTGTCAAACACTGTTTTTCCCAAGAATAAGAAAATTACCAAAAATGGCTTTTTGCCTTTAAAATTTTGTTATTTGCCTGTCTGTTATAAAGCAGAGAAATAAATTTATGCATAACGGAAGGGGTCTTTTGTACATTATCATACTATCTTTGTCCTTGAGTGGTATATCAAGACCTTTTATGAGTAAAAGCCATTTTATGTTTTGAAGTGATTATTGTGGAAAAACAAAGAGGACAGCTTAACATTTAGCTTAACATTTTAGTTTTTTTGTTGAGGCTTATGTTTTTGTGTAATATTCAGTAACATCTGCACCAAACCTCTGCTTTCTCTTTTGTGTTAATCATCTCAATTGCAAAAATTATTTAAAAAGTATTTGCCACATAATTCAAATTCAAAGCTTAAAAAAAGTTTTTACTTTTTCTACATTGAAAGCAAAGGTTTGGTCAGAGACAATTCAGGTTGGCATTAACGTTTCATGACCGTCGTTCTCAGGCAAAGGACCAGAGACACTGTATGCCGGACAAAAACTCAATGATAATGAATGGCATACTGTGCGCGTGATCCGGAGGGGCAAAAGCTACAAGCTAACGGTTGACGATGACGTAGCAGAAGGTACTATACTTGGTCATCAATCTGAAAGACAACACAATTCTTGATGGGTTACTGTATGTGAGCAGCTATAGATGATTCATGCATAGTATTTAAAGCACTTGTTGTTGCAAGAAACTGAAGAAATATATATGTGAAAGGTTTCGAGAGTTGCTAGTTTTAGTCCTCTGCTACATATTTTGTGGTTTTTATAAAATGTGGGAAATAGTACATATAGTATTTCCAATTTGTTGGCAAACTGCATCAGCATTTCTTCAGTTGTTCTCAGTCAAACACTACTTTTGTGTTTCAAAGCAATAAAATAGATACCTTTAGTTCAGGTTCATTGCTATGCTGACATATAATGTAGGACTCCTTCTTTGTAACCAGTAGTTGGAGTGTCTGACTCAGTGCTTGAATAAGGGTTTTGGTGTATGTCACTGCATTTTAATTCCTGAACAGCAGTGTAATATTGTTTAAGGCTGTAGTATAGCAGCATTTTTTTCTTGTTTTCCTTTCCAACCTGCTGTGGTTTGTAGGTCAGATGGTTGGCGATCACACCCGGTTAGAGTTCCACAACATCGAGACGGGCGTGATGACCGAGCGCCGTTTCGTCTCCATGATCCCCTCCAGCTTCATCGGTCACCTGCAGAGCCTGAAGTTCAATGGCATGATGTACATCGACCTGTGCAAGAATGGTGATATCGACTACTGCGAGCTCAACGCTCGCTTTGGCATGCGCTCCATCATCGCAGACCCCGTGACGTTCAAGTCAAAGAGCAGTTACCTGAGTCTAGCGACCTTGCAGGCTTACACATCTATGCACCTTTTCTTCCAGTTCAAGACAACCTCTCCGGACGGATTCATCCTCTTTAACAGCGGGGATGGAAGCGATTTTATCGCTGTAGAGCTGGTGAAAGGGTAAGTGTGTTGAAGAAGTAGTCAGTTACCTTATTTATTTATTTATTTTTTTACCTTGCCAATAAAAGTGTTACAAGGGAACAAACTGCTTCAATAAACACTTATGAGGAAGAACTAGCCAAAAAAATCTTTGCATACAGTACGGTAGTTGAATCAAGTGAACTAGAAATCTATTAACTAAACTGTATATTCTGCCTCGTACAGGTACTATATATATTTTTTTGATATCTTGACCAATATTTACACTATTTTTTTTACCTTAATCAATTATCGGTTCTTTAATATTGAGGCCACTCATAAATGACTCAATTTAAGGGCTTTTCACACTGTGCTTAAACCCCAGGTTATCATCGTTCTAAACACCGCTTTTAACCACAGGAAAAGGAATGTTTCACACTTGTAATTTAGAAGCGGGGTTAGCACCGCTTTTTACCCGGGGTTATGAAACCCTGCTCTGGAGCAGTGCGGGTCCAAACTTGTATGGAATGTGAAACGATGCAGTGTTAAAATGTTACAGCTAGACGCTTACCAACAACCAATCGCGTGCCTCATATTAGCCTGCTTTTCATTCTTACCTTTATAGTCCGAAATGTCCATTCAGTATAAACTCGATAGTACAGTCTGCAGTATGAGGATGAGCAATGCTGGAGCTTTAATGTAAACAGGTCGCATGCTGCGTTCATCCAATCAAAGACACTGACACTGCAAATATGCAAAAAACAACGTTAATCCAGGTACAGTGTGAAAGGTACAGTGTGAAACGTCAGTTCATGAATACCCAGGATTAATTGTTAACCCCGGATAAATTATGAGCAGTGCGAAACATGAAGCCAGATAACCCAGGATTCTGTTTACCGGGGTTTAGAATGACCCAGGATTAACTATTTCAAGTGTGAAAAGCCCTTCAGTGGGCCAAAAAAGTATTCACAGCCACAAGTAAACTTAAAAATAAAATCTTATTAATTATTATTATTATTTATTTTTATTATTTTTTGGGAGTCTAGATATAGTCCAGCAACTCTTTTGACCATTTTCCCTAATCACATTTTTTCAGCCTATACTTGGCTGTTATTGGTTATTTACAGTGTTAGGGAAAGTTACTTTGAAAAGTAATTTATTACAATTTTGTGTTACTCCCTTAAAAAGTAACAATTTGTGTTACTTAGTTACTTTTTAAGAAAAGTAATTGTGTTACGCTACTTTTGCGTTACTTTTTCCACCTGGGTTGAGCTTGTTCTTTTTTTTTAATATAACAAAAAAAATGTAGTATTTACAAAAAAGTAAAAAGTAATTTTTGGGCAAATGTAAAGACCCTTTCAAACCAAAATTGAAATAATAAGCCTCAGGCCGAAGGAAATGCATATTCACACGTGTACAGTAGAGGGCACAACTTAAACAAACCTTTCAGCTGTGCTGCCATTCTGGATAACGGAAGAATAGGACGCAAGAGAAAAAATGTTTAACACTTCATCAATAAAAACAAAAATCGAAATAATTTCTGCTTATTTAACTGAATCATCGAAGGTCATACATTGGTCAATAAAGTGAGATTAAATGCATAAAAAAATTGTTTTATTTAACATATTTCATTATTGAAGGTTTGCATAGTATTTTGATTTTACATTTCACAGATTTTATTCATTTTGAGGAACACTGAATCTTTATTTTTTATTTATTTGAAAAAGCAACTCGGATATTTTGTTGTAAATTTTAACAGTAATGTGTTACTTTGCTAGTTACTTGGAAAAGTAATCTGATTACATAACTGAAGTTACTTGTAATATGTTACCCCTGACACTGGCTATTTAACTTAGTCTAATCAGACCCACTTTATATTAAGTGGCCTTAACTACTGTGTACTTACATTTAAATTAATCATTTGATACAATGCACTTATTGTGTACATACGTTTTTACATTGTACTAAAAACACCTGCATTTAATTACATCTGTAATTGATTTCTGATTGATTTCTGATTGATTACCCCTACCCTTAAACCTACCCATACCACCAAAGCTTTCCCTAACCTTACCCGTACCCCACCTCAATAGCTGCAAATGTGTTTTACAATTCAATATGAACCCAATAAGTACATTGTACTTATTTTTTGATGTAAGTACATAGTAGTTAAGGCCACTTAATATAAAGTGGGGCTGTCTAATCTAATCTTTAATTAAGTCTACCAATAAATGACATCATTTAGTACTAACTGTTAAAGTAAATTATTTAATGTATTGTATAAATAACAGTAAGCCTAAAACAAAGTTAAAAATAAATTTGCAATCTTTTAGATGACAAAGCAGCTTTCGATAAATACAATGGCATAAATAAATAATGATAATTATTAGTAAAATATTCATAATGCATATGTTTTTGTTGTAATGATGAGCTATTATTGAGTCAAAAAAAGAGACAGTAATTATAAGAAATTGTGGTTACTGTTTAAGTTTTTATCCAAAATAAGCTGAGAGACTATTTCATATGCTATGTTATAAAAAAACAGAAGTGAATAATAATAATTGAATTATCCACAATGAGAATATCATTCACTGACTTTGTTTATAATACTGCTGAGAGAGTTGGAATGGAATATAGGTTTGGCATTTCCACTTTCTCATTAAACCGACCTTCACTTTGCTGTTTTTTTTTAGGTACATACATTATGTGTTTGATCTCGGCAACGGGCCCAATGTAATCAAAGGCAACAGTGACCGAGCTCTCCATGACAACCAGTGGCACAACGTTGTCATCACTAGAGACAACAGTAACGTCCACACGCTCAAAGTCGATGCCAAGGCAGTGAGTCAAGTCGTCAATGGCGCTAAAAATCTGGACCTCAAAGGTATATGAACAGCTAAAATTCATATATTCTCACGCACCCAATCATGATGTAATCATTTACCCCACGGCCTATTGTATCTGTTCAGGTGACCTCTACATCGCCGGATTGGGGCCCAACATGTATAACAACCTGCCGAAACTCGTGGCCTCCAGGGACGGCTTTATGGGTTGCCTGGCATCTGTGGACCTGAACGGTCGCCTTCCCGACCTCATAAACGACGCCTTGTTCCGCAGCGGTCAGATTGAGCGAGGATGTGAAGGTACACCCTCTTACAACTCTAGCTCGAGGAGCCCGTTCTTTCTCATGAATGCAAACAGTAGTTCCACCTCCACCTCACTGAGCCATCACTCCATCTTTCTCACCCTGCTTGTCTCATCTCTCACCCAGCCAGCTCTCTGTTGAGCCCACTGGTTTATTAATAGTCTTATGGGCCACATTGGTCATGCTAGGATCAGCCAAGTCTTCGTTTGTATCAATTAGTGACATTTTTATGAACATATAGAAGGGAACATTTACATTCCAGTATTTTGAGTCAAGGTGAACTTTATGCATTTGATCTGATGTGTTTTGACCATAAACCATTAATAATAAAACAAGAATATGGGCAGCTATTAAGTAATTATGATGACAGATGTGTTGTAATATATATACACTACCGTTTAAATGTTTGCGGTCATTTTTTTTTTTTTTTTTTAATAATTTTATTTGGCAGGAATTCATTAAATTGATCAAAAGTGACTATAAATATATTTCTAGTGTTATAAAGATTTCTGTTTTAAATTTTTGTTTGTTTTTTTCAATGTTCTATACATCAAATAATCCTAAAAATGTATCATGCTTTCCACACAAATATTAAGCATCACGTTTACACATATATATATATATATATATATATATATATATATATATATATATATACACACACACACACACACACACACACACACTTTTTGAAATATATTAAAATGGTTATTTTCATTTGTAATATTTCATAATATTACCTTTTTTTACTTTATCTTTGATCAAATAAATGCAGCCTTTGGTTATCATAAAAACATTTAAAAGCTTTGTTCAAAAACATTAAAGCTTTTTAAACTTTTTAAAACATTAGGCTTTTGAACAGTAGTGTATATATAATATTGCTCATTTTTAAGAAAAAAATGTTTATTTGTAAAAGAAAAGATTCATATATATATATATATATATATATATATATATATATATATATATATATATATATATATATATATATATATATATATATATATATATATATAAAAATGGATGGGAGTGAAATAAACATTAGCATACTGTATGAAATAATTGCATAATAAAAGTCTCTGTGGAACTGACTAATAGTATTTCATTTTTCAATATTAACTTATACCAAAATTAAAAACACTTTCAAAGACTTGAAAATCCTTCAACATCATAATTTAAAAAATATTTTTTGAAAGACAAATTTGACATTTTTTAAGAATTTGACATTTTCAATAAAATTAAAGTACATATACTATGGTCATATTACAAATGTTGTATTGTATGTTAAATGCCAAACTTGTTACAAAAAAAAAAAGAGCACAGATCACTTAATATCCAGACACATAAGAATATTTCTTTACTTACTCATTGCTAATATCCATTTTCGTATGTACATGTGATCTCTGCCATATTTCAGTGCATGCTTATATCTTTGTTTTCTGTACATTTATTGTGTGTTTGATTTTTGTTAAGTATTTCACTTTTTTGTTCTCATTGTTCTCTTTTTCTTTGATTTATTATAGTCTTGTTTGAGTAGAACTTTGTGTATAAACATTTCTTACCTGTCCATCCATCCCAAAATTAATTGTCCATCACATTTCCATCATTCATCACATCTCAATTTTGTCTTGAACAAAAAGACTTCTTTTATGTTGAGTATCCTACATGTTGCATTTACATGTTGTTGAACAAAGAATAAAATCATATCAAGCTAAATCGTTTGGTCTTTTGTTGTATCATCTTCACATTTTGTTGCTCGAGTCCATGGCGTGAGTGTGAAAAGTCAACATGCTTGATAATCGGATACAGAAATCTGGGACTGTTTTCCAAAGACAAAAAGCCACTAAGATCTAGTTTACAAACACCACAGGCTTTAAAAGATATGAAAAGTGACATTAAATTACATTTAAAACCTTTTAGTGTTGCAAACCATAAATAATATAATATCTCTACAACTTTATATAGCTGACCTTCACTGCTAAAGCTTTTGGAAAAAGAAAAAAAAGAGAATATATTCGACTTTAACATTTAATCCCACACATTTTCAGGACACACGCTGCCACCAGATTCTCTGATATAGCCGACTTTAAGATGTATCTGTCATATTTTATAAACAGAGACATGCCCGACGCCATTTGAATTCAGTTCTTCATTTCATACATGAATAGAACAACTTTGTGTGTGTGTGTGTGTGTTTTACGTTTATCTCTCCCGCACAGCATCCAAAAGTGAACGTGAGTAGGTTTTTATGTTCGCAGCCCAGCATGAAAGAAACATCACTCTGTACTGTATGTGCACAGTAAAACTGTAAGCCGTGTATGGAATGGCTCCACAATGGCAACAGAATTCTGGCAACTGGTTCATATGGCAATGAATGCGCCGTTCTGTTGTAATGAAGCTTTTCATCCACCAGATGGCAATGATGCACCTGTGCTTAGGAAGGCGAGGGCTCGATTACATGCTGCAGTGTTGCAGGGGAACATTTTGTTTTCGCAGAATGCTACATTATTAAAATGTCCCCTGTCTAACCACTTGCTTTACACAATCTTAGCGGTTCCTGTTGATTTACATTAGCACATTCTCATGCCCATTCTGTGCATCTGAAAGTTCTTGTAACTAGAGTAGAATATGCAAAGGAAAGCTAATTTTTCTGCATGAACTGTAAATGAGATCATTTGTCAGGCACAAGTTCATCAGCATACTGCAGTTTTAATTTCATTTTGTTTTATTTGCAATTAAAGACTTTCACTTGTGTTCAACCCATTATTATCATTATTTTGAACCCAACTCAAGAGTGCAAACCCTTCCTAAGAATGGTAAAGCATGCCCTGTTATTAAAGCCTTTGCTTTATTAACAGAAGCCATCGACCACGTTCTTACCTGTTTGATTGTTTTCGCTTTTCTGTTTCTTGCTTTACAAAGTTGGTTTCACCAAAGCAGATCTACAAGGTATATAAGGTTCAATTCCATTCCATTCAAGCTGCTGTTTGTCTTGTGCCGTTTGTTTTTGTACTCAACCCAGACATAAAGCGGACACTAGCTGGTTCACTGTAACAATGTCTTGGTATAAAATGGTTCACTTCTTTCTAAAAGACAATGCCCTTGTGTTTTTACTGAAGGTCATGAGACTTGCAAAGTGAGAAGAGAAAAGTAATGATTGCAACTGAGAGTCTGCATTAATAAAACATGAGCCCTCCTGTATAATTAAGTCCCCACGTCCTGTTTTGCTGTATCTTGTCTTGTTTCTTTTTCTTTTTTTTTTTTTACACTAACGACATTCAGCTGAGAGAGGAGACTGGCTTAGGAGAATCCATTAAATATCTCACCATGGGTTACTTCTCACCTGTCTTTAGATGCACTGAACAGCAATATGATTAGCAAAATAATAAATAGAATTAGCATGAAAATCCATCTGGAAATGTCGGCATGCTACCGTAGATTTTAAACTCAGATAGTGTCCCACTGAGCATGTAAACTTGGGACAGATGTGATTTCGACTTTATTATTTAAGCAATTATATCACAAATAAGAGTGAATATCGTCACAGCTGTTATTCGGCTGGAGGTAAAAAGTTTTTTTCTTTATCTATTATTGTTGTGGGTCATTCCTGTTGTGCAGTGCATACAGAGCTTTACAACAATAGTAAAAAAAAAAAATAATAATAATAAAATTTAAAAAAGTTTCAGAAAGTAATTTTAGCACTTTAACAGGTTTGGCTTTTATGTTTTCCACTGCATGGGTTCACTTCAGTGTGATAAAAAGAAAATTAGCTTTTATTTGATAAAATTAGTATTTTATTCTGTATAAAGTCATACACTACTGTTCAAAAGTTGGGAGTCAGTATGATTTTTTTTTTTTTTTTATGAGAAATTAAAGGTGCTCTATGTAGTTTTTTGACTGTACTAAATGGTTAGTTCACCCAAAAAATGAAATTTCTGTCATTCATCTCGTTCCAAACCCTTCGTTCATCTTCGGAACACAAATTAAGATGTTTTATGATTAAATCCAAGAGGTGTTTTTTTTTTTTTTTTTAATCCAATGGAAAGCAACGAAATTATACGGAAGAGGATTAGGGCCAAGCAATAATAAAAAAAAAAAAACATCTCGAGATTAAAGTTGTTAAATTTCGAGAAAAATCTTGTTCAATTTCGAGAAAAAAGTCGAGATAAAATGTTGACAATAAACTCATTAAATTAAGAGAAAAAACTCGTTAAATTTCAAGAAAAAAGTCAAGATAAAATGTTGAGAATAAACTCGTTAAATTACGAGAAAAAACTCGTTAAATTTCAAGAAAAAAGTCGAGATAAAATGTTGAGAATAAACTCGTTAAATTACGAGAAAAAAACTCGTTAAATTTCGAGAAAAAAGTTGAGATAAAATGTTGAGAATAAAGTCATTAAATTATGAGAAAAAAGTCGTTAAATTACGAGAACAAATTTGTTAAATTATGAGAAAAATGTCATTAAATTTCGAGAAAAAAGTCGAGATAAAATGTTGAGAATAAACTCATTAAATTAACTAATTTATTCTCGTAATTTAACGAATTTGTTCTCGTAATTTAATGACTTTATTCTCAACATTTTATCTCGACTTTTTTCTTGAAATTTAACGAGTTTTTTTCTCGGAATTTAACGAGTTTTTTCTCGGAATTTAATGACTTTATTCTCAACATTTTATTTAGACTTTTTTCTCGAAATTTAACGAGTTTTTTCTCAAAATTTAACAACTTTAATCTCGAAATGGTTTTATTTTTTTATTATTGCTTGGCCTAATCCTCTTCCGTAAAATTACCACATTCAAGGTCCAGAAAATTAGTAAAGCAAAAAGTATTCTTGTCACTTCATAACATTAAGGTTGAACCACTGTAGTCACGTCGACTATGTTAACCATGTCTTTAGTACTTTCCTGGACCTTGATTGATGGTAATTAGGTTGCTTTTTGGGGGATGGAAAAAAACAAACAAACTTAGATTTCATCTAAAATATCTTAATTTGTGTTCTGAAGATGAAAAATCTTACGGGTGTGGAACAACATGAGGGTGAGTGATTAATAACACAAATTTCATTTTTAGGTGAACTAACCCTTTAAAGCATAAAAATACCATTATATGTTTGCAGATATTTAGGATACGTCCTGTTTACATAGTTGATTCTCTAAAAAATAATGCTACAGCCAGTTATTTTAATTTGAAATGTGCATTCCGTGTTGGAATGTTTGTTTTTGTGTGATTCTGCCAATTTCCCCAATAGTATTCCAACACCCCGGGTTGCCAGTTGGTGGAAAACAGCGTATTGCAGCATAGAACCAGCAAACAAACTAGGTCAGAGATCGCAGATACTACCCGACCCAAAAAGCCTCAGCATCCATCTAATAATCTCTATGAACGGAAGCATATTAAAATGCGAATAAATAAACTCATCAACTTACAGTGTGTAAGTCTCCTCACCTTCCATTGTCCTCAAGTCTGGCAACCTGCATGAGCGTCGAATCTGAGGAGGAGAGGGCGGGGAAACAACTCTCTCCAATATTTTGAATTTGGACTGCAGTACCCATTTCAACCACTAGCTGTTAATATTGCCCTTTCAAGGAAAGTCTGTTTACTCGGCAGCCATATTTTCAATGCCTCCGAGCAGCTATTTCGGCCAAGTTCTATCCATTTGGATGGGGAAATCCTGAAATCTCAAAAACTGTTTGGCGAACTCACAAATAAATAACATATTTCAAATCAGCAACAAAATCTGACATAAACTGTCCCATAAATGTTGTTTTTAC
The DNA here is from genome assembly GCF_018812025.1 of Megalobrama amblycephala. Lineage (NCBI taxonomy): Eukaryota > Metazoa > Chordata > Actinopteri > Cypriniformes > Xenocyprididae > Megalobrama > Megalobrama amblycephala. Next base: position 13,487,155 of record NC_063048.1, on the reverse strand, counting down.
GCACAAATATAGCATTAAAAAAATTATTTTTCAGGCTAGATGAGCCCATGCGCATGTGCAGTCCTAAGCGCGAGTCTCATACCGGGTCTTTACCAATCAACAATTGGCTCTTTTACTTAGAAGGTGGGACTTATTCCTCCATATTGCCCATTGCAGTTTCTCCCATTCACAAGTAATAGGGCTGAACTGTCTTTCTATATCTATAGTCTTTGATATTACATACTGCACCTTTAATATTCTTGAGCACCAAATCAGCATATTAGAATGATTTCTGAAGGATCATGTGACACTGAAGACTGGAGTAATGTCTGATGAACCCAAACTTTTGAACGGTATGTAACTGGAACAAAAACTTTTCTCTGAACTAAAGGCCAGTTTACATAATGAGATGTCTGACCTATAATGTGCTAGTATGACTGTATGATGCGAATGGAAAAATCTTGGAATATAGGCTCGCTGCGATAATTCTCAGATTTTCCATTCATACAATATCATATTTGCAGTTTTGACAGCCAAAATTGGGGTGAATCATTTTATGTTGAACTTAGTACTGAAGTTGCACTTTGCGTTGCACAGTAAATGCGCTTCTAGCCTTCTTTTCCCCCCCTTTTTGTTAAACTAAAGTTTATGTTTGTGGTTAACCTCTTGTTTTCGCAGTTGTATTTCACAAGAAAAAATGCACTCAAAGCCAGTTTATTTGCAATTATCTTGTTTACACGGTTAATTCAGGGGGAATGCATTCACCCTCTTACTCTGAATTGGGTAATGGGCTCTATTGTTCTTGCTGCATTCCCTCAAAATGAACCCAAGTGTGCCAAAACACAAGATGTGTTTGGAACACGCTCAACTTGACTGCACGTGGCTGGTGTGCACACTATTGTTCTTAACATGTGCAACAATAGTACATACTGGACTATGTACACATCTCGCTATTGAATGTTGTCATTGACCTCTGTTCCCCTGTGCAGATGTGAGAAAGTTCATGCTTGGCCCCATGTCTGAATCTACTTTTGTAACAAGCCATGTTGAATATGTCTCGAGTATGATGTATATTACTAAAATCTAGTCGTTTATAGAGAATGCCACGTTTGTTCAACAGCTTTCGGGATGTTTTTTGAGTACCTCTACTAACCCAAACTGCATGAATACTGTTACACACACCTGCATGGCACCTTCACAGCATGACGGCACGTTTGCCCCCAGTATTACATTGCTCTGCTTTGCTACCATAGGTCCTAGCACTACATGCCAAGAAGACTCCTGTGCCAACATGGGGATCTGCATCCAGCAATGGGAGAACTACACCTGTGACTGTTCAATGACCTCCTACACGGGGACGCAGTGTAATGACCGTAAGTCACCCTCCGCCTCGTGCCGTTTCCACATCCTCTCTTTCTCTTGTTTATTTCACTGTTCGGTTCACTCGTTTACACAATTTTAATGATCACAAGGTCCCACTCTATGAAAGATTAATTGAGCACGCTGTAATCAACATAGCAAATGTTATACAAACACTAACAGTTTTAGGTTGCACAAAACCTTATTTAAAAGCTTATACATTAAGCTTATACACACACACACACACACACACACACATACTGCATTCATGTTTTGAAGACCCGTTTGAAGACGACTAAGGTACGTGTTGTTTACTACTTTCTGATGCTGTAAAATATGCTGTATTTATTAAATATTATTTAAAAAATCTGTACAAATTATTGAATATATATATATATAAATATATATAATTATTTAAAATATATTTATATTTATATTATAATATATATTATAATATATATAATATATAATATATATTTCAAATATTATTTTATATATATATATATATATATATATATATATATATATAAAAATAAATTATATATATATATGTATATATATATATACATACAATTTATATACACACACATATATATAGTTTTTAAAAATCATTTATAATTTAAGTTATAAATAAATACATTTAATTTTTAATTTAAATGTAATACATTTAATTTAATTACATTTTTAATATTTATTTAATATTATTCTTATTTATTTTATAGTAATTAGTAGTATTTAATTTAATAAATTACTAAAAGAACACACACACACACACATATATATATATATATATATATATATATATATATATATATATATGTGTGTTTTTGTTTTTTTAAATAATTTATAAATAATAATTTAACAAATATAAAAAAATATGAAAAAATATATTTTTAATGATTATTTAATTTTTTTTTTAATTCAAGTAATTTGTTAAATTAAATGATAAATTATATTTAAATTAAATTATAAATAGTATTTAGTCTAATATTTTATTAAATTATTTATTTATAAATTATTAAATAAATAATAATTTAATAAATTACTAGACAAAATAATTTAATAAATTATAATATTAAATTATTATATTATATAATACATTAATTTTAATATTTATTTTTATATTTAATTCATTTTTAGTAATTTATTGAATTAAATCAAATACTAAAATAATGTGTGTACATATATTTACATTTATTTTATTTGTTTATTTATTTTTTAGTAATTTATTTATTAATTTTTACAAAATTCAAATACTACGTGATGACTACAAGAGAGGCAACAGTGGCCCCAAAAAGGTTTTGAATGGTAATAAATAAATTCATGTGACATTTATAGAACTGGCACAATCACACTGACTTTATACATCAACTGAAAAATCACAAGGAGATCTTTTTTTTTAAGATTCAGAAAAGTGAAGTTACTTCTGAGATGATGCCATTTCATTTTGTTTGCCAATGCATTGATTTGACTCTAGTTATCTAATATAAATATGTTTGTACATCTTTAAGCGTGTCTTACATTTCTAAATCATGTATGATGCCACTATATTGTGTTTTATTTATCAAGAATTAAGTGTGACATTAGTAAAGATCTGATTGAAGGTGCCATACACAGAATCCATAAAGTCTGTTCACAAGTTCAAATCCTTAATCACTTCGCTGAACTCTTCATGGATTTAATCAGATCTGATTATGTAAACGGTGAGTGTTGGGAGTAAAAATATGATAACACTGCATGGGTATATCACAGGACAAGGTTGATCTATTCAGATGACCCTTACAGCATTACAGGTCATCATGTATCATACATCTGTCTTTAAAGCCCCGGAGAACCAGAATCAATCAACAACAATGCACTTCTACCACGAACAGTCGCTCTTTATTCTATAGTCATAATGATGCCATTCTTTTGACATCACTGCCACAATAAAAGGTGTTATCTTGAGTCAGTGGAGATAAACACCATCCCTACAGACGAAGAAAGCGCCTCGGTGAGAATGTGATATGACTGTGATTGCCTTCCTCCCCTACGCCGCAAGAACAACACAGTTGACCTTCCAGAGATTGAAGACTGACATGCATAATAGTACGCTAGCCTGCTGCTTTGACACCTCGTATTTTTGTGAGAGGCAGCAGTGAATCAAAAGCATGTTAGTGAAGATAGGGATGGACTTAATTGAATAATGCAGAGAGAGTGATGTGTGCGTGTCGGCTTTGTCAGTCTGGGAGGATATCTGACTTGCTGCTGTAACGGGAAAGAAATCAAAGGACTGTGTTTTTGTAGCCGCACCAAATTCTTGCTTCTATTCTTGGGGATATGAATGCTTAATGGTGTAGAATTCAGTCTGGTATTGTGCTATACTCAGAAATCAGGGCCATTTCCTCGGCAAGGGAGGCAGAGCCTCCTCCTCCTCCTGGATGAGAAAATATTACAAAAATAAGAGTCACGTGAGAGGAGGCAATGCCTTCATCTAGCTATGATTGGTTCATGCGCTAAATCCCATGTGTTGTTTTTGTGCGAGTGCACGAATCGATCTAAATGAACAACATTATTGTGTTAATCCAGGTGCGTTCAAGTCATGTCGGAAATATCGTATTTATGAGCTAAACGCACACGAATCCCACCACGATGTCGTAAACACGAGTGGGAAGCTCGGGATTTTCTTTAAGCCCAGATCTGTACTAGTGTTTATCATATTAGATACATTTGAGTGTGCTGAAAATGATTTTATAACGTTACTCTTTGCGTTCGCTCGGCGGCTGCTGTGAGACACTTGTTGCACACTGCAGTAAGCTGATCGATTTTAGAATATCATATTAAATGCTGGATGGCTTGTGTTGATAAATAGCATGCAATTAATTTTAAAACGTATTGTATGATAGAGAAAATTATGTATTACTGTTAATAAAAATAAAGCTGCATCTGATTATTCTATGTTACCTACTTGACACAATAGTGTTTTTCTTTGAGGCATGGTAGGCCTACTTGCAAAAAAAATCAAGAAAATTAGATTTAAACAATACGACTAAAGTGTTGAGCTATATAACAATAATTCGTTTTCTGTCTATAAATATACCAAAACAGTTGTTCCCTTGCCTATTAAAACATGTAAATATTAAAGTCTTTGGTGTTTCCATGGTTTCTACGAAATAAAACCGGAAACCGAGGGTAACGCGGGTATGACGCAATTGACAGGCGACTCCTCACACGTCCCGGAGTCTTGGTTAAAATTGCAGTTTTCTCACGATTTACAAATAGTGGAAACATTTGGGATATTGTAAGTACTCAAGTGAACAAAATATATAACACTGGTCTAGTGGTTTTTGGATATTTTACTGCAAAATTCTTACATATTGCACCTTTAATTGTATTATTAATTTGTATTTAAGTCGCTCACATTGAGTGCTCAGCCAGTCAGGCAACAGACAAATGACCAATCCTGAGTGGTGACGTCACTTCACGGACTCTACCGGCACGATTCAGCACGGTAACCGGGCCGAGAACGGTTTGTATAGTGCCGTGCCGTGCCGTACCAGGCTCCAGTGGAAACACAACCGGAGCGTTCGGTCCGACGGTGGAAAAGCGGCTATTGTCAGGCTTTTTATTTACAACGAAGTAAGCTAATTCTCTGCACAAAATATGATATGTTTTACAAGATAACAATTTAATATGTAGCTAACGATTTTTACAGTGGCTTCATAAATTAATTAAGAACATAAAAAAGCAAAACACCTGATGTACATTCTTTGTTATTCATTTTCTAGAATTAGAAGTGCTGTATTTATGTAGAGAAGGTACAGCGCCATCTTACTCCGACGAAAGTGACTTGACGCACCTACCGTCGTAAACACGACTTTCCAGGAGGACTTGAACTCATAATAATTACATAGTAAGTAAATAACTCAGCCACTTAAATATGACACGTCAAAATCAAACTTGAAATGGCCTGAAAACATGACGACTGTGGGTGGTTTTTAGGAGCAGTCAGCTTGGTGAAATTAAAGGTCTGTGATCAGTGTTTACCGAGTGTTTAATAAGTTGACTATTACAAAGAACAGCTGAACCTCAGTTCACAAATAAAATATAGATAGCCTATATATATATATATATTGGAATAGATGTATTTTTTTTTTATTGATTTCTTTTTTGTAATGTTTAACCAGGAAAATGTGCCAATATTAAGTGTAACTAGGACATTTTACGTTTATATAGGCCTATATATAACTGCCTTCTCATTTTAGAAAACCTCTGCACGCCACTGGGCGTCTCATTTGAAAGAGTTGTAGTGTCATTTGCTGAGTTACAAATGGATTTAATGTCCATGTCAGGAGACGAAATAGACTATTTCTCAGGTGACGCTTAAATGTATTTGCAGACTGAACCCCTCTATTCACAATTTAACACTAGGTGGCAGTAATGTTTTAGTTAGAGACGAAAGCGGCCACAGAAGTCTGTGTGTGCCAGAACATCTCATAAAATTTGAATATTTGAATAATGCATTATTTATTATATAGCACCTTCGGTTCTGAGTAAATATCTAGGAAAATGTATTCTCACATGTTCCAACTCGCAATTTAGCAGACATTTCTGTATTTTATTTTTTTTGTGATTTGGAGACTGCAGATCTTGACATTGCAATCTAGGTATAGACAGGATATAACATATATATATATATATGTATATATGACAATAGAAATGTTCATGGAGCTGTGAAGTATGAGTTCAGTTTTCTTATTATTTATTATATATATATATATATATATATATATATATATATATATATATATATATATATATATATATATATATATATATATAGACCTAGGTAAATTGGCAAAATGTGTCATTGAAGCCAGATTTATATTCACATATTATGTTCATAATTTTATGGTATATTTAATGACACAGTTGCACTTTAATTATTCTCTGGCAATCATTTGCCATTTGAAAGGTCAAGTCATATTATTTATAAATAAGCTTCCACTCATCAAAATGTAATCATTTATTTATCAGTCATGCTTTTTGTTACAAATGATTTAGCAAAATTTTGGCATGTAGTCTGACTTTGAATTTATTTAATTCACATCTCTGCAATCAGAATTGGTATCTGCATTAGTTTATCTATTCCTAACAAAACCAAAATTTACATTATAAATATTATATTCTTTATATATCAGTTGCTATCATCTGGTTTTGCTGATATTACCCAGATTTTGCATATCGTGGTGAACAGAGCACCAAAGTAGCTTTTCAACCAAAAGTAAATAAAATGTTCAATTTTGAAAACCCTTTTCCAATCTATACATGATTATAGTTGTTTGCATTAGCATGATCCCTTTTGAAGTGTCTTTGAGTCCCTTGAAAAGTGCTCTATAAATAAAAAGTATGTTTCTGCATATTTAATTTGAATATGAATGAACCCATTGCTAGAAAAACCACTGATTTACTAAATCCAGCGATCACTCTTACACTAATTTGGTTGTTGAGGGCAGTGATCATCAAAATAGCCAGAATATAAAGCGATGACAAATATGTTTGCCCTTGGACCCTAAATTAAATGTGTGTTAGACAAGAACTTGTGTATGAATGAGATGCATCACGTTGCCTCTTTCAAGCATCTATAGCTAAACAAACACCAAATTGCAAGCTGCCCCTCGCATTCCAAGTCTTTGCTTATTAATTTGGACACACTCTGCAATCACGTTGATTGAGCTGCGGTAATAAATGACTGGTTAGAAGCTCCATTGGCTGTTAAATGAACTCGTGGCAAATGAATATTGCTTAAAGGAATTTCCAGCGACGGCGAGGTTCTGTCTGAGAACGGAGCTGTTTATTCAGAGGTTTAAACGGCCTCGTTTCAAGCAGGATTCTTTTAGTTCCTGAAAGCAAAGCAGTCGGCGCTCAAATTCCACGAGACATTCACAAATGGCTTTTGAAGGAGCTGTGCTATGCGCTTCCTAATGAATTCCCTCAGGTTTTACTGAAGGTGCCTGTCATTTTTTCTTGGCTGAGGGCCCTTGATGGCCAGCACATGATGTATCTCCATATAGCCTCATACTTCAGTCGAGTTTTAGTCAAGTCAAGGTTCTTGATGATCCTGTTTTATATGCTAAAACTTCTGAAGTGGTTTTACAAATTGCCTAGTTTCACAACAAAGCGATTCTTTTACTTTCTGTTTTCCCACAACATTAATTATCAGGGTTAACATAAAATATTGCTTTGCACAGTTTAAATGATACCCATCGGCATTCTTTCATTTTTTTTCGCACATGTCCAACATTTGTATAATATAAATTAAATGACAGATACACAAATAACATGCTGGAGGGATGGATTTGTTTTCCCTCATGTGTGTCTGACATGAACAGAGTCTCGGTAATTAAGGAGCATCTTTTTCTCTGTCTTTGCTGGAGAGGAAAGAGGAGGAGGACGCTTCACGCCCCTGCTGGTAGCGAGACTTCATCAAAGCTGTGTTCTCCTCACTCCATTAGAAACAGGAGAACCCGTCTGAGCCACACCATCAATTAAGATGGCAACAAAAGCAAAGGCGCACCTTCAGCTATCTCGTGTCCAATGTAGTGTTACTCAGACAACGCGTCTCAGTGGAGAGAGAGAAACGCATTAGAGATGGAGAGAAGGCCAAGTGTAGGCTTAAATAACAGGAAATGTTCTGCAATTTAATTAAGCGAGGTGTAAATGCTTTGACTAGAATTATGAAATGACTTCCTGTATTGTATTTTTTTTAATTAGTGGTGCTTACTTAAAGCTGCAGTCCATAACTTTTTTTGGTTAAAAATGTATCCAAAATCATTTTTTTAAAAAGTACATAAACCAGCCAGCCAGTGTTCAAAACATCTCCTTACGTTATCCTGATTCACTATAGTAAGCTTATAATAATGTTTTATAATAAAATCGGTACTGGTGGGTTTCCGCAGGAAATTCGAGCATGTAGCCGTTTCGTCTTTGCGTCATTACGTCACGTCTGTTTACATAAAGAACGATTCCCAGCTAGTAGGCTAAATCACATGTGAGGATGGCGGATCATTTATAGCCTTTTCTCACAGCAGCTGCAATAATTAAACTTATCATTTTGATGGCGGATTGAAATCCAGAAAGGTCCAAATGACAATCATCAGGAAGAACTGGAGATTCACCCGCAGTCAAATGCAAAAGACTTCGGACAGCGGAGTGGCTACAGAAATTGAACTCTACAGATAACGCTAATACACACTAAATACACATAGTCACTCAATGTTGATGTTGTTAACATTAACAATTTGAGAACAAAGTATAACAGTAATAATAATTTGCACGGTTTGACGTGATCCGAGCTAAGCGATCGTTAGATTTAATCACCATTGGTAGCGTGATTTATTGTAATGCTTTTTTCTTAGTTGGTCAGAACAAAAGTGGCAGACAGTTACTTTCAGATTACATTTTCCGGTGAAAATTCTTATTTTGGTCATACTTTCTTTTTTTTCTTTTTTTACAAATACAATGATATTATACAATTATGATACAATATAGTATAATGATCCAGCTTCATAAGTTGAATAAATGCATGAAAAAGCAAAAACACACCCAAGTGCACATTCTTCATTTAACATTTTGAAGAGGTAAAGTAAAAGATGCATCGTCATCTAACTAGTCATAACTAGCTACGACTTCCCAACTTGTGATTACAAGTTTACAGGAGGACTTGAATGCATCGTTTCCTACTGTGTTTTTCCGTCTGTAGAAACAGGATCATTAGGTTATTTAATTATTTATTTATTTTTCTCCCCTTAAATTGGAAGAATACTGCAGAAAATATTGCTTACATTTACAACAGATCAATATGTATAAGATAATCTATATATTACAATAAAGTAAAAAGAGAGAAAGAAAAGGTAAAGAGGAGATAGAATATATGTAAAAACTTAAGGCCTGTTCACACCTAGAATGATAACTATAAAGAAAATTATAAAGATAGATAGATTTAAATATCATTCTAAATATAAAAGAGTAGCACTGTCCACACCACAACTATAATGATAACGTTATAGAGAAACAATATCATTGGGATCACATTTTTTTTTTTCCAGCTGTTGAACGATGAAACACTGACAGCCAATCAGAATTCAATTCACATTTATTTGTAAAGCGCTTTTCACGATACATATCGTTTCAAAGCAGCTTTAATGCATGTCAACATTACAATTTATAGTGATCTGTTATCAGAGGGGACTGTGTCCAAATTATGTAATTTCAGAAGATGTACATATTCAAATCATGCAGTTAGCTAACAATGTATTAATTTAAACAATGTGTTAATGTAGAAACAATGAGCTCATTAAAGTAATTAATACATGCTAAAAATGATTAGGATATATAGCAATATTTGGAATGGTGCATGATGATCCAGAGTTTGTGTCATCTGAAGTCCTCGCAGAGGTTGGGGTCATCTCTTCACGGGTGGTGATCATCTGATGTCTTCTTAAGAGCTTGGATCTAAACTGAAGCTGATGTACTTCTCTAGTGACCTTGGGACGGGTGTCCCAAGATAAAACAGAAAAGCAAATGGAGAATAATTAGCGTAGCTGCTGTTCATAACATTAAGCAAAGATAGTCATGTGCAATTGATCTGATATGAGATGCATTATGTGAACGCTTGACTAAAGAGATGCGTCTTTAATCTAGATTTAAACTGGGTGAGCGAGTCTGAGCCCTGAACATTATCAGGATGGCTATTGCAGAGTTTAGGAGCCAGATGTGAAAACGCTCTCCCTCCTTTAGTGGACTTAGATAACCTAGGTACAACCAGAAGCCCAGAGTTTTGTGATTTTAAAGAGTGTGATGGATTGTAGGGCGATAGAAGATCAGTTAAATACACAGGAGCTAAACCATTTAGGGCTTTATAAGTCAGTAGCAATACTTTATAATCGATACAGAACTTAATAGGTAACGAGCGTAGAGATGATAAAATTGGTGTTATATGATCATATTTTCTTGACCTGGAAAGAACTCTAGCAGCTGCATTTTGGACTAATTGTAGTTTGTTTATTGAAGATGTAGGTACAACCAGCTAGTAATGCATTACAGTAATCTAGTCTAGACGTCATGAATGCATGAACTAATTATATTTTATAGAATCCATTCTAATTTAAGGGCTTGCACATTTAAAATGGCAGACGTTAATCACTGAGGCCCAGAAAAAGCCACCAATGTGGATAAGTCAAACCCTCTTTTCAAGGATACTTTAAAGAAAAAAGATATATGGAAAACACTCGGTCATAACCTCGAAATAAATGGTGAGAAGTATTAACATTGAGATTTTTGCCAGCCTAGCAAAAAGTGTAAAATTACCTCAGGTATCCAGCGCTAGTTTCGGCAACATTGTCTTGCTTCCTTTGAAGTTGCAGTGAAAAAGTTTCCACTATATTGATTTCGTCAGCTAAATTCACTGTAAGATTAGATCGTTTAAACTATTCACTCGAAACTGAGGATATCTGCTGGTTAAAGCCATGTAAGAAGAGCAAAAACATGATGTACACACTTTGAAACCACAGTTTAGAATAAACACCGTTATCGTTCGTTGGTGTGCAAGCAAATATAGTCATCATTACAGTTATCTTTATAGTTATCATTCTTGGTTTGAACAGGCCTTTAAATGAAGGTTTCGCAGGAATGCATTAGAAGAACTTTATTTATTTATTTATTTACTTTTAGTATAAGTTTTAAAACAACAGTTTTTATATGAAGAACTTAATCTAAAGAACCCCTTTCCACTATAAAGTACCTTTTGTGCAATGGGAAGGTCCCATGGAAGTATAAGGTTTTTCATGGAACCACAGATGCTAATAAAGAATGTATATAAATAATATATTTTATCTCTAGAGAAATCAGCATTTACCATAATAAAAGTAAAAGAAAAAGTCAGCAGCAATGTTTGCTTTATCTTTCCATTTTTAATATAAATCTCTTCTTAAGGTTTTGACATTTAGTACAAATCTTTTTTTTTTTTTTAGAAATTGACTTTTAGTCTGTCAAACTCAGCACCAGAAAACCTTGATGTTTGTTTTGTGCAGTTCATAAGAATCGGTCATCAGATTTCCTGGCCGGTTTGTGGAAAGCCATAGCTCATGCTGTGCTATCTGGGTGGGGCTGTTTCTGTGACTCTGAGTTAAAAATGCTGTCGTTGATGAAAAATCTGAGGTGGCGGGAAGATGAATCGCTCATGTGAGTCCATATTCATCACCCAGGTGTCCCGCACTTCCGATGGCCCCTGACACAAGATAAAGAGCTGTGAGACAGGGGAAATGACCTCATCTGACAGCCTCAAAGAGAACCAACGGCACAATGGAAATGGATTGAAGCATTCACAGGAAATATTACCGTGCACTGTATTCATGATGTGTGGTACGATATGCTCTGCCCTCTTCAGCCCACCGATTGAATTGGCAGAGCTTTATTATTTTATTTTAGTTTACGGTGAAGCACGAAATGACGCCGCACTGAAGGAGCTGTCTAAAAAATACAGCCGGATCGATCGGCGAAGGTTTAATATCCTTCATTTCTTTCAATCGACCTGGTGGCCCTCTTTCTGTCAACAGAATTATATACTGTATGAGTTAGTGCAGTGTGTGCTTTGTTTGTCGGCTTTACTTTCTTTTTAATTGCTTTTGTTTATAATGACTATCCATTAGTCTGTGTATACAAGAGCACACTTTGTTACAAACTCTAGCTGCCTATTTCAAATTGATTTCATTAGTGTTATTTTTACATGTTTCTAAAGTAACATGACAATACTCTTAAGCATTATTATTTTTAGTTTTGAATGAATTATGAAATATGAATTTATTTACATAACCTGTTACTTTTAATGCATAAACCCCTATGTTACACTGATGATGGGTGTATGAGTCCCCCTGTAGTCAATAATTGTATCCCTTAAAAATCATCTTTGATCACCAAAATTACATATTTCAACATTTTTTCCTGTGAAAAAAAAGAAAAAAAAAAAAGAAGAAAGTTCATGCCTTAGCTTGAATGCAACTCTACACCCTTGCTTCATTTAGTATACATGGAATCATTAAATATGCTAATTAGCCCCTCCTCCACCACACCAGATCAGAGATCCACTCTGTCAACTTACTGAAGTAAACGTGATGTCTGACACATGATGGTAATGAATATGATTAGCCTTTTGTTTGACTACATTATCAAACAGCTAATAATGTGTTGCAAATGTTACACAAACCATGCTCCCGTTAGCCATGTCAGAGTCAGACAGCTGCCTTCTGAAAATCAGCATCCTTTACAAACGCTTTGAACAACTCAGAACGTCAGTGGAGAAAGACATATAGTTCATCATAACATCGTAATATACATCATACACCCGCTATATTGCTAAATCTACCTGATTTGTCATATCAACAGAAAAATATACAGGGTTACCTGGCTTCTCTTGAGACCCCCTGCTTCGCAGCATAGTAATGATATGCTAAAGATCGCCAGCGTTTTGACTGGATTGGTTACAAGGTAGTTTGTGACGTCACAAACACCAGCGATTTCAAACCGTTTTTGAAACTGTCTTTAGATCACTGCAGTTTTAAAGAGAAAATACTCAACAATAGTGTTGACTTATGAATGTGCACATGGTTTGTCTTAAAGCATATTAAAAACAGCATAAACAACATTAAAAACTTGATTTTCACTGCAGGGAGACTTTAACATTTGAGCCAAATGTGGTTAATTATGTATAATAAACATTAACTACCTTTTAGAGTACTCCTTTTGTTGCCTTAGGGGCCGTTCACACAGAACGCGTCTTTGCGTCTAAAAACGCGAGACGCAGTGCTCAGGAGTGGTTTTAAAAAAAGCGCAGCGTAGAACGCGAGTGTCTCGAGACGCGCTTTTGAGACGTGAGGCAATAACAGATAGAAATAGGTAAACAGCAGAATTGACAGATACAAGTTTCGACATGGAAAAAAAGAAAATAAGATAATAATGAGCGCCTCCTCCGCCATGTTGCCATCATATAAAACAGTTGTCATGCCAACTTGCTACTGTAAACAGAAGCTTGCAACGTTCGCCCCGCCTCCGAGTTCTTCTGATTGGTCCACTGTTTTGGAACTGACATTGATGAGCTGCGCTGCGTGTAAAAGTTGAAATTCTTTTAACTTGACACGGCGTCTTAAAAACGCGGCGCTCATGTGTGAGGCGCTGCAAAAGACGCGAGACGCGAGCGTAACGGTCATGCACGTCTGTCAAGCGCGTGTTTACATAGAAAAACAATGGGAAAGTAGCGCATTGGAATAGAAAAACGCGTTCTGTGTGAACGGCCCCTTAAAATGTTATTCTATGTAGGCACCTCACTTGGTTTTGGAGCAGTAGAGAAAATCCCAGATATTCTCTGTTTAATCTTCTGGCCGTTCAGTGCTTTAAACCGTGCCGATAACATTGAAAAATAACGTTGGTATTACTGTAATGATTGAGGCTAAATGTGTTTAGCACTAGACACCTTCAAGGCCTCCATAAGCTTTAAAACCAGAATGACGTACGGTTGTATTTAGAGGAACGGACAGGAACCGCTTCAGTTGAAGCAAGTTTATTTGATCTCTCACACTTCCGCCGAGAAAACCATGAAACACAATAAAGCATCTCAGCATAATCTATTTATTTATCTTTCCTTTTTTTCTCCAGGACCTTAGTATATTCTTTGAACTCTGTGTCTCAGCTAGAGCGTGTGAAATCCATCCCGAATCAATACTGTTGTCTGATACCTTTTATTTGACGATCTCTGTGCGGACTACTTGGGATTGCGTGCAACCAACAGACGCGCCTGACACGACCATCAAACATGATTTCCAGCGAATGACTTCATTCAGTATGGCTCATAAAGAAATAGTAGTGTGCAAAAATCCATTTTTGGTCAGGCAAGGTGACCTTGTGGGAGGGGAAGTGGTCTTTGCTTTAAGGCTTAGTCACTCAAGTGGAGCCATCCATCACTGCGCATTTCCAGGAAAAACAAATTATGCCCTGTACCAGCACATAAACGTGGCCAATCAATATCTCTGCCCTGCCACAAATGCCACGCATTTTACACCATTTCTAATCATCTTGTTGTCTTTCCACCCCTGCCAGTTCAATGGAGTGTATCATAACCATTTATTTTTCTTCTTCTTTTATTATTTTTTATTTATTTTTTTTATTTTTTTTGTAGGTACGGTTATTAAAATGTGTGACATCACCTTTCATCTTCCAAACTAATCGGTTTTGTTGCTTGAATCAATTGTATACTGCTTATAATAAATAACCTTTTTGAGGTTCATTATTATTATTATTATTTTACGAGCCATACTGAACATTAATTTTACACCACTACTCCTCCGCTCTGGGGGCAGCAATTGTTTTGACAGTATAAAAATATCTAGAACATAGTCTTTTTAACAAACTTTTTAACAGTTGTAGGTATGACAGTTTTTTTTTTTATTATTATTTAAATTTCAGATTTCACCACTTCAGGGTCTAAATTAGATGTTTAAAACCACTTTTACAAAAATAAATAAAAGTGGAGATATTGAAGAAGGATTTAACAAGAGAAAAATGTGATTAAGGCCCACTGTGTGGTTAGAGGAAAAACTGGTGCCTTTTCTCCGGGATTTAAAAAAATCAACTCCGATTGGGTTTTTCGAGAAGTCATCTGTTTCATGTTGCCAGAGAATCGTTATGTGGGACGTGGCCAAAGCTCTCCTCTCCTCCTCTCTTATCTGCACAATCCTGCTCTGATTGAAGCGGTAACTCTCAACTGCCTTTGATCAGGTCGTGTGTCACTTAAGACTGCTCTGAATGGAGTCTCATCTTCCTCATCCTGCAGAGTTCCAGATCGGCTTGGGCTCTCAATCAAAAACACAATTAGAACAGCATTAAAAAAAGACAGGGCTGCTCCGTCTTATCCATACAATCAGCTGCCTTTACCTTTCTCCATTCATCCTTCTCTTTTTAATTTTCTCTTTTTTGTTTCACGTCGCGTCAAGTTTTTTGAAGAATTAACCATTGATCGCCTCCTGCACTCCTACACGTAATGAATGAAAGCGGGAAAACGGATAGATTAGCTGCTAAAGCCAAGCAAGCAGGTTTATTTATTTTTTTGAATTATGAAACTTATTTTGTTTGGGCTGGATATCTGCAGTCGCGTAAAGATACAGATCGAAGATGAATTTGGTTGCTATGTGATGCAATTTCTTAAACTCATCCCTTTGGCTGCTCACACTGTCATGGCAATGTGGAAGATTGTTCCCGGGAAGACAGGCAGCACTTCTGGAAAGCATTAATTACCACAGAATGGGACCATTAATCAGAGCTGTCTATGCCAGACAGAGCAGAAGGCAGCAGAAAAGGGCTCCTCTTTGCTTTTGGGCTGAATGACTGGAGGTGTTCTTATGCATAGTATCCTAGTGCACAGGAGGACTGCAACCAAACTAGGACATTGACATAATGAAGACAGATTTGCTTTGGGGACCTTACCATTTCATACATGTTGACAACTAGGGACATGGAGGACCTTACTGAAATTCCATTAAATCTTGCCCTTTCCTTTTCATCTTTTTGAATCATTAAAGATTCAAAATGCATGAAAAACAGCTAAGATGTCACATGTATCTCTATTTTAAAGCCTGGTGTTGCAAAAAACATGCAGTCTATGTTAATTAAACTTGTTTATTTAGTATAATTAAGTAAAAAAAAGAGGAATTTTCCTGCTATCTGAATGTTCAGCATCACTGCGAGCACCTGAATCATGGTTTTCCTCTCGAACGGCACAAGTTAATTAAACTAAACAAGAAGCGCATGCTAATTTTGTCAATATTGTGCGAATGGAAACAGACTTGTAATGAACTTAATGCATTTGATCCAGTTGAGTTAATTCAATTCAAACACCCTTAAGGACCCTATGGAATCGTTTGACGAATGGTGTTTTCTTTCTTATACTGACCTATTTAAAGGGACGGTGTTGTTTCTTAACTCTGTTTTTACGTAGGTCTACATACATACATATACATGAAATAAAATACATTCATATAAAAAAATTGAAATGTGTTCGCATGGAATGTAAGTCAGAAATTTTAATTAAATATGATTGTGACACATGTCAGTAAAGGAATTGTAGACATCCCGCCTCTCGCATATTGAGTGGCGCAGGGATGACGCAGTTTTGATGACCGAAACCCAGAAAGGTGTTAGCATTTTAGCTATTTTTTTATTTCGAATGGGTTTGTGGTGAACACAAGCTCAAGATGCTTTCACATTTTATTCTACAACATAAAATACATCAGTATTACCCCACTCATGATTTTTTTTAAGCTGTTACATGTCTTGAAAAAGGCGGTTGCTAAAAAAGTGGCTAAATGGGACTACTTTCGGGGACATTAAATGTCATCACGCTGAACAGGTAAACTCAGTGTGCTTTTACAGCCTCGTTATGCTAATGATTGTGCTCTTATAAATTATTCCAACTCAAACATTAAGGGGAAATGTTATTTTTAGATAAAAACTGAAAGAGTTGTCAGAAGCTTAGTGGTGGTGATGTTGAAGTCATGGGACTGTGGTGTAGTTCATTTCATAGATGCAAACTCCTCACCTTTAGGTGAGAATTCACCTTTTTGAGATCAAAATAGGTCACCTACGAGATTCGCATAGATCTGATGAGAAAGTGTTTTGGGGAGGTCGTTTGCGGGGGTCACGGTGAATGAAATCATGAGAATCACGCCTTCTCGGTTGTCAAAAAAACCCAAAAAACTCTGACATCCTGGCTTCACACCGCGTGCAAGGCTCCTGGGGTATCGATATGTAAAGCTTGGGACTGTTAATAAGCCTGACATGTAAGGCATAATAAGGCTGACTTGTGATTTCCACTGTTTCATTATTTCCACTTAATCGAACATACTTTTTATTATTCCAAATACAATTTGTATAACACTAATAACATTGCCATTTTTCCAATGAATACAACTTTAGTTGAACTCTACTATATTGTCATAATGTAATGAAACACACACAAGATGTTCTGTGCAATTTCATAATGACAGGGTTTGAAATGAAGACCTGTAAAATGCGGGTAAAAGCCAACTGTGGAGGGTAACGATGTCAAATCAATACGCTAAGCAATTTGGCAGGTTGTGTTTCACAAATTATGTTCACTCGATATGCTGGCAAAGTTTATGTAATATGCACACATACTCAACGCATACGTCATGAATAAAAAATTATGAATTAAATATATCTATAATATTTTTATTTTTTTTTTGGGGGGGGGGGCACATCTTTCTCACCTTTTTCACCCCTGATGTGTTTGCATCCCTGTCATTTATAGCCTTAGATTAAATATTATCTTGATGGACAGAACATGTAAGTATCATAAACTTTTGTTAATCACAGAGCTTATTTTGTTTTTGCGAGCTCCACAGCAGACTTCTACCCGACAGTCAAAGCAGCATTATGTCCTGAAAGTGTGGACCTGGAGGAAGATCGCGAGTTTTGGGGCATGGCCATTGAGAGCCATTCCCTGACGCCTGTAAATTAAGCCTATACAATATCCCGGAAATCAAGCGTGCGAGATTCCACCTGGTATTAAGATGTGTTTTCAGTGATCTGATCACAAATGGTCAGCCAAAACACATTACTGTTTTCTCCTCATATTATTATGTGTCTCAAATGCGTCTCTTGTGACCACTTGCGTTCAGATTTCCTCTTATTTCGTCAAACTCTACATCACTTTTCCTTTCGGCGCACAAATTTTCTTGAATGACTGAACTCGTGTTACGTAGGTTTGCAAGGTGGGAAGTCTGGAATTGTCAGACTGACTGCACTGTTTTAACTATTCATTCATGTACTATTTAATTATTAGACCTACTATTCATTAAAATACTCAGGAACCAAAGACATACATTATTTATACAGTATTTATATCTCTGTTTGGGAACGTGTCCGCAAAAGGCTCCCCTCGTTACTAAACTGACCATTCAGAATGGAGATTTAGATGACGCAGTATCGTTGGTTTATATCTTAAATGCTTCCAAAGGGTGCAAAAGAGGCTCAATGAAATTTCCCTCTTTCTGCATTTATAACCAATCATTTGTCAGTCTAAATAATTCAAGCCAGTCAGCTTTCAGTAACACATACGTTTCCAAATGTATGTCTCCTCCGCCAATACTGTTTCGCCTAGATCACAGCTCGGCCAGAGCCAATGAGCTCGTAAAACCCAACTTTCCTCATAATCTCTAACCTTTTGTCCTCCATATGTGTCCAAACATTTTGTGGTCTGTGCCGACTTTCAGACTGTGCTCGGGCTGTGGCGGTTCACGTGACACTAACGCGAAAACGAACTTCATTCGTGCAATGGAAAGCAAATTTACAGTGTCTGAATTGTTCCCTATCCTCTATATAGAGCACTATGTGCCATTCACCGTAAATGTGTGAACAAATGACCGATTTCAGCCACAGCTTCAGCTGTAAGAAGGGGCGGGACTTCAGATTCTAGAGAGCATTTGATTGGACAGAAGATTTAATGAAAAGCTGAAGTCCGCGGTGATGTCATAAAAATCAGTGATCCATTTTAGCGTAAGTGAGAGACTACGTTTTGAATGCTTATATCTCCTAAATGTGAACTTTGTCATTCGTTTGGAACACACCAGCTTATTCATAATCATATTTAATACTAAAAGCTAAAAAACTTACATTTCGATTTCAGGGGGACTTTAAACAGTGGAGCAAGAACTGATAAAATATGATAAAAACGTAGCTTTGGATAAAAGCATATACCAAATGCATAAATGTAAATGATTAAGGGATATACTCACAAAAGGAGCATTGTTTAGATATGTGGATATACAGGAGATTTAGGAAGTGTAAGGTTGTCAATATGTTTATCTGCTATAAGACATTTGGGAGTACATTAGCAGATACATACAGTAGATGACCTGAAGGCTTACAGATAAAGAAAGTCCACAAAACTCACATTTTGCCTGAACTTTTTGGTGGAGTAAATGCCCAAAACATTGCTAGAATAGATATGTTTAGTTATTTGAGATTATCCTCATGAATATGGTCTTTCTCCATCTACCTTCTGCCAATTATGGCAGAGAGCGGACAGCTATAATACGCATTGAAGTCTCCTCTCGTATTGGTGCAGTTCCTTCTGGCTAAACGTTCATCTTCACAAACCACCAGTGTGCTAACCTTAAGCGAAACCACTGGCCATTTTAAGACCATTTTATGCAGTCTTATTACTCTGAATGATTTCTTTCAGCTCTGGATTGCCTGAATTTATCTATAACTGGAATCAAAATACCTTTTTTCTTTTCCCATTGTTGCAGTAAGCTGAATAAAGCTTCCCTCTGCCAGAATGTATTTTATTTTTTTTTATTTTTTTTGCTCAGCCTAATGTTTTCACAGATAATAAAGCAGATGCTTTGTTGTTTTTTAGCATTACCGCAGCATGCATTCAAAAGGAATTTGGCAAATCGCATCGATCTCTCGCATCAACCGCTTTAAATACTCTGTTTAATGTTGCATCACATCTCTGCCTCTAATTATCGGAAACCTCTCGGCTAGGATAAAATGGATAATGCTTATTTGAACTTCTTCAAGGCCTTTTCTCAAGCAGTTTCAGCTTGGCTCTGTAACTATGCACTAGCTGGGTGGAATTTCTGAGTGATTTCAGTTCCTGTTATGAATTTTTCCTGTTTACTGTTCCATCAAAGCTCTTCCTCACCTCTGATGTCATTATGATGTCATTGTTTTGCACAGTTGCAGTTTCCGTCCATCTTCAAAGCAGCTGTGCACACGTATATCCACCTGTCCGAACTCTTGTCTGCATCCCACAGATATTCTCATGCAGAGAACAGATTTACCATCAGCATTTTAATGGCCGTTCACTTTGCAGCCAACACCGGCTAATGAGTCCACAATAATTAGTTGAGGTACGTTGAGCAGCGCCAGTAAAAGTCCAGGTGGTGTGACTAATTACAAAGGTGTTCAAGGCCTTACTTACACAAGAACAAGAGAGGGGAGACCCTCTGCCAATGCTTAGCTCTCAGTCAGAGGCAGGGCGACATTTGGAGACGACAACCCAAGCAATCATTTCCACGTTATTTTTTCTGCCAATGTGTTATTTTCTTTAACAAGATAATTAAATAGTTGTATCCTTTCAGTAAGCATTAAGTATTGTTGACGAAGTTAGTCTTTCTCTTTTTTGAGGGCATAGCAAGCATCATGCATCATGGAACATCATTATGAACAATCAAAAATACTCATTTGACAGGTACGTGTTGCGTTAACAGCATTAACATTTTCATGTCTTAAGCAAAATAACGCACAGATGTGCTAAATATACCGCTGCATATTTTAAGGTCTCACATCCGAGCTGTCAATTTGGCTTTGGGTACCTCTCAGATCCCTTTGCGCAGGTATTTTTTTGAAGTCTCTTAGGCACTTTTTAGAGGGAGGAACAGCTTAAGATGAAAGAGGTAGTTCCCCTGCAGGATTATGTACAATGAATAATTTAAAGTGGAAAAAGAAAGCTCAATTCCGTTAACCTTGTAAGTTATTTATTGTTTTTAGATGGCTGTCATGTTTGCTAATATCCTCCCCAGTCAGCCACAACTGAAAATGGAAATTCGTTGGAGTCATTTTAGGGACGTCATCTCCAGAATGCATGCAGACTCTGACGGATGACTCGTACAAGGCCAGAGTTTTTCTGCTTGGGCGGAGGTACAGAAAGCCAGAGAATCCTTGAATATTTATGCTTTATTCTTGACCTGGACAAACTTGCACTGTTAAAATCCTTGTGATCTGAAAACAATGGGAACATGCATTTGCTTGTCACAAATAAGGATAGTTCCATTTAAAAAACAATACTATTTATTCATCCGTATGTTGTTCCAAACACAAAAGTCTTGCTCCAAAAATTTAACAAAAGCACCAAATAAGTACCATATGAAAATGATTCATATGAATTATATGCTATATCATTTTATTTATGCATTTATAAATAATATGTAATGTATACATATGTGCTGTGAATGAGATCTGAGAGCTATGACAGGAGAAAATACACTCAAAAAATGAATTGTTTGATTTACTTAAAAAAGCAGTGTCTAAAAGTGGTTCTATATTGAGTAATTGTTACAAATAACATTTTAGTTGTATGAACAAAATAAATTCAAGTAAAGCTGACGAAATTTCTTTGAGTAAATACAAGTCACTTGAAACTGTCACTGTTACATAATATTAATGTGCAGTATACTTAGTGTGATGTTAAATTTATGAAAGTTTATTACATAAGGTCAAAACATGTATTGACTTAATTTACATTATTAAATTAACTATTTGCTCTACAAAATGCACTCAAAAAAAAAAAACCCACAACTCATTGTTTGCTCAGAGCCTAAACACAGGCTCTAACCACAAAATTCAAGTACAGTACAGAAAATCCTCTAAATACAACATAACTGAACATTAAACACTGAACATTAAACACTAACATAAACTAACAACATCTTTCCCTTTACTGAAAAACACATAAAATAACACTTTAATCCCTAAATTTACTCTACTAAAGCAGTCCCTTGCAAAGCATCCTGCGGATCCACTGCCCAGTTAGTTATGTCAACTTTAATTTGTGCTCAGCAATATTAAGTTGACTAAAAAAACACTTATTAAAGGTGATAGAGAGGATTTTTTCGTCGACTGAGAATCCAAAGACTGTTACTGAGTTTTTGAAATGAGCGCATGCGTAAGAACAACCCCCCTCCTTCACAACACATTTCAAAGGAACGCCTCCCAAAACTCGTAAACACTCGTATTGGAACACGAGTGTTTACCACCGGCATTCGCTGTGTCGTGTTTTTTGGATTCATTATGTCGGACTCACCGCAGGTAACTCATAATCTGCAGTTGTTACTCCTGTCTCCTGACAAAAACATTGCATGCGGCGCCTGTGGAGTGTGGAAAGTTACTGGAGCGCGCAGCCGCGCTCGTCTCTCACAAGGAACGTCATGGCAGTGATTGACAAGCCAGAGGGCCAATCCGCGCACGTCTCTCACAAGGAACGTCACGGCAGTGATTGACAAGCCAGAGGGCCAATCCGTGCACGTCTCTCACAAGGAACGTCACGGCAGTGATTGACAAGCCAGAGGGCCAATCGTTTACGCGATCATGATTGGCTGATGTTTTTAAGGCCCTACCTCGTGCACAGATGATGTATATTAATATTATTACTTTCAGAGCACCTAATAAATAGTCTTTTTTCAGTTAGTAAAGACAGTTTCAAGTAATATTGCAAAAATGTATAAAACAAAACATCCTCTTTAGCACCTTTAAGTAAAGCTGACAATGCTCATTTTTAGTAACAACTCAGTTAAATTAAGTTCATGTAGTTTCATGAGTTTTTAAGTAATGTGAACAAGGATGGTTTGAGTGAAACTAACAACAGTGAAAGTTCATTTTTTAGTTAAGATTTTTGTACATTTCTTGAAATTATCTTCAGAAGGCTTATTTGGGCTGCTTATATGGTGTTTTTTTTTTTTCTTTCTTTCATTGTAAGCATAAGCATTTTTGCTAATCTAACCTCTTTTGTTACATAAAAGAATATCATACAGGTTTGGAATGTTTTGTGGGTGAATAAATAGTGACTACATTATTATATATTGGATAACTTGTACTCTAATTCATCTTCAGAGTTGGTATAGAGGTTGGCACATATGCTTCAGTATGTTGAGCTCACATGAATGAAGTTGAGTCCAACTCATGTTGTTTCCCATTCCCAGATCATGAAAACATAATCCATAATGTAGATAGCTTCCTGTAAAAACTGGACTTTAAGTATAGTGACGTCCTCTCCTCATTGTCATTGTTGAAGGTGATCACTTTAATGCTCCCTTTTTTCTTTTTTTTTTTTCTTTTTTACTCCTCCCAAGATAATAAAGTTCTTTCATAGTCGTTAGATGAATTTTCAAATCACTTCGCTGACAGATGGCTTCTTTTAGAGAGTGCTTGATAAATAGATTGTGATATAAAAGGTGAGACACGGGCCAGCATTTTTATGGTTTGAAGGCGCAAGCTGCTGCAGGTGCAGATGCATGGGGAAAAAAAGATGTCTGGGTACTAAAACACTATTTCTAGGCCAGGGGAAACATTTGCCAAAGACTAGTTGATAAGAGGGAAAAGATAATACTGATGAGAGCGGGTGTACACGAGAACAAAAGAAAAATGAAAGAGAGAGAGAGAGATTGAGAAAATGGAGGGTGATTTGTACGGACATCAAAGGTCAACCGGGACCAATTTTCATGCCTTGGCTTTCCTCCCAGGAAAGGACAAGGTTTGGCTGACTTGTTCTCCTTTATTTTATTTTATTTTATTTTATTTTATTTATTTATTATTATATATATTTTTTTCAATTTTCTTAAGCATTCACTCAAGGTCAGCTTTGGAGGTTGGGTTGACGCAAACTGCAACATCACTCAGAACCGCAGTGCTGTTCATTTCCAAATAACTTTGACAAAGTCACTGAAGGAACAACATTCTTGAATTAGTATGTTTCTAAATCTTGATTTTGCCTTTCCATCTACTATTTTTTTTAAGTCATTTCTAGATCTCCGGACTATTCGCCGCTCAAACAGATCAGACTGGCAGATGTTTCATTGTTTACAGAAAGTAGTTCCTCAGAAGTCTCTAGTTTCCAAATGTCCTTTTTGTGTCCTCTCCCATGGTCATTTGATAAATCGCTCTGCCTTTGGTTTATGTGGCGGCCCGGTGCCTTTGAAGCCTTTGGAGCTACTTTTGGCACAGCATCACCAGGGTTCTAAAGGACTGGAGGTAAATTGTGCAGCCCTCAGTAATTCGCTCATTGTTTCTGGTGTTTTCGTTCCTCAGAGCAAATGGCTTGTCGTGTAACTCCCAGAGAGAGTTTGCCTAGATGGCGCTTGGCTGCTCCCTCAGAACCTCGCATCAGTGTCTGGACGGTTCCTGGGGAGTCTTGCTCTGGCTAAAGCCAGGCATATCTTCACCTGCGTTGCATTTCTACCTTCGCTCGTGAATTATTTATTCCATAGCCGTGTTTGGTCTGAGGCGGTGGGTCTGTTTCTCCTGCAGGTGTAATGAGAAGCAGAAGCGGTGGGCTTTGAAAAGGATTCTATATGGATGCAGGCCAAAGCTTTACCCTTTCCATGGGTTCAATGTGACCGTAGAGAGAGCCAGGCTAAATTTACCTCTAATGTCTCTCTGAGATCACCTCCAACCTGCTCTGTTCGGTAATAAGACCTGTTTACCTCCGCCTGCTCGGAGAATCAGCCCTGGCATACGCCGCCATTTTCCCTTGCCTCTTAAGAGGCTTTGCAGCATTTTTTTTTTTTTGCTTGTGAACTCCAGACCTTGTCTTCCTGAAACACATTAGTTATCACATGGAGTGTAATCTGAGTACATGTGATGTTCTTTCCCCCCTAGTGTAATGTGTTTATAGAATATGGCATCCTTGTCAGATCAATAAAACCAACATGGACCGACTCAGGGAAGACAAGCCTGGAAAGCAAACAAAGAGTGCCGCCGTATTATCGTTTCTAATCCTTGTATCGTTAGAACTCCTGCTGAATGTGTGAGACTCGATGTGACATGTTGTCCATGGCACATTTATGTAACTGACAAGATCATCCGTGCTGTCATCTCAATTGTTCAACCCTGGCATCTCAGACAGGCCGTCTTTTGGAGGACGAGACTGTGACAGTATGGTACACGGCATTCATTAATGATGAGCTGATTTGAGATGAACTTGCTTGAGGTTTTACTCCTTCAGGTTCCCAAACATTTCGAAGAATACGTTGAGCAGGAGAGACAAAAGACTTTTTTGTTTCTGTCCATTCTCAGATTGGATTGTACTCTATATATCCTCATCGTCATTGTTACTGACAGGGGTGGCAACCTCCCCTTAGAGTCGCATGGATAGACGGATGTGCATTCACGAAGCATGTTAATAATTGCCAGCAATTACTGCATTTTGTAGCAAATAGGGAACGTAGGAGGCTATGAGGGAAGGTCAGTCATCGTGACCTGAATTGCAGTTTTCTCTGCTCTTTGTCATTTTCTCCAACAAAACGTTCTCGACCCTTTATTATTTCTCATGCTTTCATCTCTTCCACTGAAAAGTGCTTGTGAGGGGTGATTTTGATTGAGGTTGGCAACTGGATCTTGTTGCACAAATTCTGTTGCGGCTTCTTTTCGTGACAGTTTCCCACTGACAAATGTATTCTGTCCCTTTTAATGTCACTGAAGAAAGTTGTTCTCATGCGGTGACAATTTTCTTTATTTTTTCTACACCTCTTTTTTGTTTGTTTGCTTTTTATTGTGCTGTCACGAGGAACAAAGTTAGTTGTCACTTTCCTGAGCAGATATTGTAATGTGTTGTTGCAGCTGTATTTAAACCAGAGTTTATTCTTTGATTCATTTTATACTTTTATTCCTGAAATAATTTTCAATTTGGATTAAATTTGAATTGAAGTAGCAAGCAGAATGAAGAATTGTAATAATCAATTAAAAATTACAACTATTTATAGGAATGTCTTTGAATGTAAGTGTAGTTTTTAAGTAATGTGAACATTATTTTAATTTTAATAATTAATATTTACATTATTTTATTATTATATATTATTTATTTACATTATTATATCATTATTATTATTATTATAATTTTGTAGGAATTAGTTACAGATAATCATAGTAAAACATATGGTTAAAGGTAAAAAGATAATCAATAAACCACAGTGTTACTTCGGAGGTCTTTTAAACAAATGAGATTTACATAAGAAGGAGGAAGCAATGGAGTTTGAAACTCAATGAATGTCTTTTCCATGTACTGAACTCTTGTTATTCAACTATGCCAAGGTAAATTCATTTTTTTTGATTGTAGGGACACCTTTAATCAAACAACAAGACTAAGATATAATCACTTACTGCTCTTGACTGAATTAATTTTGTAGCTTTAATAAGACTTAGTGTTTAATTCATACAGTGAAGACTAACCAGTGTTTTATTTTTAAATTTCTGTTTTTTTTTTCTTATTTGAATGCTACTTTTAAATAACCCTTATACTAACTGAAAAATTTACAGCATATTACAGCAATTTACCTATTGTTTAAGTAAACAATAATGTACGAGATGTGCTGTATCTTGAATAAGTCGTGGCTGAAGGGCGTTGTTTGCAAAGCGGTTCACGATACAGCATTAGTCTCAAGTACCGTGTTGCTTTTATAAAACGGTTACAAATATTAAAGCCAAAAAATATGTATCAATGCAACTTTCATGAAGTAAAATCACTGAAAAGCCTTCCTTCTGCCTGAAAAAAATAGTCCCTGACCGTGAACAGCAACAACATTGTTACACCTTTAGATGAGTTACTTAGTAACAAAGACTTTTATATTGAAAAGACTGAATTGTTGTGAACACAGAACAAGACGCAACTGACAAATACTTTGACTAGCGCTGTCAGTCACGGGAAAGCCACATAACTGTTAAAAGGACAAGATATCGCAGCGGACATTTAAACAGATTTTTTATTATGAACATAGGACTGACCTAAAGGAAAATCCTAAATCTGAATGCAGGTAATAAACTCGTTCACTCGATCTCTTTCTCACAATACTCTTCTACATAATACAGTAAGCTTCAATGAACAATATCAATTGAGAACAGTTGATAAGAGTGGTTGATAACGGTGTTGTGTAGTGATACACAGAACCGTTGGGTGAAGTGGTCATAGCCGTGTTTTATCGTGGAAAAAAACAGCTATTGACCAATCAGAATCAAGGACAGGAACTAACCATTTTATAAAATATATATATAAACACCTTAAACTGGAGATGAATTTTAATATATAGTCAAGTGAATATGAACGTTGGAAAAAAATTATCAACTTTTTTTTTAATAAAGTTATATGTAAACAATTTGGTGACTATTTTTTTGTGGTTCTGTTTATCTGTCTATAAGGCATATAAAACATCACATTCCAGTGCTTTTTATTTAATTCAGGAAATTACATGTAATTTTAAATGCATTCTCACTTAAATTCTATATGGTATGCAGACCTGATCTGAATATTTTCACTACAACAGAAAGGCAGCAAGAATATCTAAAAATTCAGCCTTAAACCACAGGACTATAAACACACAAAAATAACATACTATAATGCACAGGACATGTACCATGTAGTGCATTGTTTCTGTTCTCTTCATGAATGCATTTTAAAATGTGTTGACCTCAGCACCTGTGCTTGGGAAGCACTGTGAGCCGTATTTGAAATGCTTACCAAGGAATTCGTTCATTGATTGTCAGCAAAACGTGGCTTTGAGACACGCACTTTCTTTATACCCCAATTCTCAATATATCATCAAGACGGAATTAACCCTTCGCATGATTCAGCTTTTTACCATTCCCATTGTCACATGTTTATTGCTTCATCACTTTGCTGTCTCACTCAACTGCGATGCCCCATTAAGAATGCTCATTGTCACTGTCGTATTTCACACCAAGCCCAGCTATGCAGGTATAACCAATGGAAAACAATTACCTCTGGCGTTCAATAATGACCCCATAGTTAAGATTTGACCTTGCGTGTGATTTGTCTGCACCATAAACAAGAGAATGTCGGCTGCGGGGGGCCGTCTGAGCGGTCATCAGATTTTGATTATCTTAATCTCTCCGAAGGGCTTTATGGCCATGCCGTCGATGAGCAGGATTCAGCAGTTTTCTACAGAAGGTTAAAGGCGCACACTTTTCCCCCCTCCTGCTGTTCTATTACACGAGCAGCTGTGCCATTTTCACTTGCCTAAAACCCCATAAAATTTTATTTCAGCTTTTCTCAAGGTGTCATGATCTTCAGGTTTGCAGGTGTGATGCCATAATGGATGTGTGCCTGAGCGAAGCTTTTTTTTAAATGTCCCCCAATAAGCGTTTCCACACCTCTTTGTAAACACCTTAAGAGTTGCGAATATTAAGTCACTGCATTGGATTTATATGTGAGCAAACCCTGACAGTAGGTCTGAAGTATTTACGACATATTTGGATTGACAGATGGACTTGTATTAAGGGGTCTATAATTTTTAATGTTGTACTTAAAGTGTAGTTTTACATTAAAACACACAGAGCCTTTAATACAAGTTCATATGCTATATAAATATGCAGTTTGTGTCTTTAGGGAGATGATTCACTACAATTCTTCAAGCTGAAGCTCTGATGTTCCCATCTGTGCATCTCCAAATTAAGACAATTAGGCATCAAACTCCTTGAAACTGCTCATGCACACACTACTGTATACTGTATATGTTGTGGAACATCTGATGCTGTCAGTTTTCCTTACTTTTTACCGTTCTTCTAAAATGCAAATATAAAATAAGCAACCATATGCTCTGCTATAGAATTAACCATCAGTTTTAGTGCGACAACAGCCGTCGCCAAACACTAAACCTGCGGGAAGCTGTTGTATGACAATGTCTACTTATCTAGAACGAAGGACTCGTGTTTTTCTTAGTTTTTATTGACCTAATAATGACAGAGGCATCAGATATCAACCTCTGACCTGCAGGAAGTAGAAGTCGAGTTGGGTTACTCATGCTCGGTAAGGCAGATCTGCAGGCCAGGGAACCGTATGCTGTCCTCTGGTCGCTGAGGCTGACGTGCATTTGTTAAGTCTGCAAGTTCCCTTGGCGGAACACATCAAAGGGAGAAGGCGTGGCTGACAGCTGGCCGCAGGAGCAGCTATCGGAGACTGTATCTGAAAGATAAATGCATGCATGCCGAGAGCTTCCTTTGGCCCCCTTCCTGTAGAGAGACTGGTGTAATTGAGAAAGATGGCTTCTGCCAGAGTGGGGACACAAAGTCCTCTACGTGCGTCTGTTCCTTTGGCGAAACAAGGTGAATCTTCTTCCAGAGCTTACAGTGTTGATGCGCTGAACTCCAGCCATTGCTGTAGACAAATGGTCCCATCTACAGGAGGTGTGACTGGTGGAAATTATGGGTTATTAATGTTCCTCATTGAATGTGTATTTATATCTTGGAAAAGGTTGATGGTGTTACTCTGAAAGAATGACTTCAGAGATGAAAAAACACCTCATTTTCTCTCAGTATCTGGGCTTTTCTTTAACTCTGTGCACTTTTATGAAGAATCAGCTTTTTTAAAAACAAAATGTTAATATTTTCTGTAATTTTTACACTAGCAATGTCCAATAGCATATATAGGGGGAAAAAATCCCCCTAAAATGTCACACATATTTCCAATTCCACCACAATGTCATTTCAATGGAAGGTTGTTTCACTCACAATTCTGACTTTATAACTCGCTATTCTGACTTTATAACTCAATTCTGACTTTATATCTCACAATTCTGACTTTATAACTCACAATTCTGACTTTATAACTCGCAATTCTGACTTTATAACTCAATCCTGACTTTATATCTCACAATTCTGACTTTATAACTCACAATTCTGACTTTATAACTCGCAATTCTGACTATATAACTCACAATTCTGACTTTATAACTCAAAATTCTGACTTTATAACTCGCAATTCTGACTTTATAACTCAATCCTGACTTTATATCTCACAATTCTGACTTTATAACTCGCAATTCTGACTTGATAACTCGCAATTCTGACTTTATAACTCGCAATTCGGACTTTATAACTCACAATTCTGAATTTAACTCGCAATTCTGACTTTTTGGATTATTTGACAAAAGAATACCTTGCTTGAAAATGATTCACACATTTTCACACATTTTTCTTTCATATATGTCTCCTTGGCAAACAAGTTCACTAACCTTTTTAAGATTAAATTTATTTATTTATGTAAATGTTTTCCAAAGTATTCAAATATTAAATTTTTGCAATTTTATTAAGCTTTTTGTTAATCTTTCGGGCAAGATTTGCTGTTTGTGGTGGAAATGGCTCCTGTGGATAGTCAAAATTTGTTTAAAATTTCACACAATACTTATAGAAATGGTTTATGGTGGTTTCACTCTGATTTAATTATTGTATTTTTTTTTTTTTTTAATATGTAATTTTAATTGCTATTTTTATGATGGATTTTCATATTTTGAGACTGAATGTCTCAGTATAGGAAAAGTGCAATAAATAAAAAAAACAATAAAATCTTTACATAAAAGACATTCGAAAAGTAGCACAAGTAGCACACAATTTAATGAAGTTGAATATGAAATCTGTTCAATTGACTAAAAATCAACCCCAGGACAGTAACTCCCATCTATCCTCCAATCTCACTAAGAGAACGCAGAGAAGAACACTCACGTGTTTCTCGGTTCCCCTGCGTACTCAGCATATGTGTCAATGTTATCAGAAAAGGAGCAGCAGGAGCTCAAAGCACCTCACCCTTCTCATGTGCGCCCGTCACACACACACTCATTCCCTAAGCCGCCTGGAACGTCTCCTTCCCTCTTTTCTGCCTCGTCGTTTTAGCCTAATTGTGTCGATTCACAGGCAGAGAGAGCCGCATACATAATCAATTCCGATACTCAGACCGAGGATCCCCAGCTTTCCGCACATCAAAGTCGCAGAGCCAGCCAAGACCAGCTGGTTATTCTCGCCCAGCCATCCCACACAGTATCAGCAGGGGAGGACGGGGCGAGGACAAACGTTTGTCACAAGATGCCGAGAATGTTTTCGTACTGTAAATATGTTCTCCTTCACACTGTTAAAGGTGTTGTGCGTAATGTCTCCGCTGAGTGATGACTTCGGTAGAAGCGAAGGCATAAAAGAGATGCCCGACTTCATTTCACTTCAATTGCAGACACTGTTATATGGCCTCCTACTGAATGTTTTCTCAGTTGGCCAAGTATCCAGAGAGCTATTCACATAAAAGACTCTGATAGTGCCAGCAACTTTAGTGATTCATATTTGAAGTCCGGAGCGAGCAAAACAGAGCTGGTCCAGATGGTCTGTCGGCGAGGTGCGGCATCCTACTACAACCCCATTAAAAAAGTACAAGTCCTCGTTGAGCACTTTTCGATGTCCCATGCCCCCAGGCCTCCGTGCAGAAGGGCTTGATTTAAAGAGCGAGAGCACGTCGAGTCGTAATTAGTTTCTTGTTCTCATTTTCCTTCATTTTCTGGTGATCTTTCTTTATTGCTCTGTTTCTTTGCTCTCTCTTTCTGTAAATGTCAGAGGGTTTCCTTGTTGTATGCTTTAGTGGTTTATATCAAGCAACAGTGTTTCCGTGTCTCACAATGGGTAAGCTCGTGCATATTATTCCTACTTAAGTCAGCTTGATGGTGTTAATTCTCTCACGGTCTGCTGGGAGAGCACTCAGCCATAATATTTAGAAACAACACACTCATCATATGATGTATCGTTACACCAGGCTATTAAGACAGACAGCAAGTAATGCCTTGGAGAGCAGCTCCTCAGTATCTAGCACACTCAGAGGAAACTATAGATTACTATCACAGCAGACTCACACACACACACACACAGTTCATTTTGATCGCTCCGTACATGGCATGAGATAATGAACTGTTGTCTGAGAGAGCAATTACATTTGTGTGCCCAACCAGGACAAACACAAATCTTTGACAAGAAATGATATTACAGTATCACTCCAAGAGCAAGCCAAGTGTGCACATGTCACGCCTCTGAGCTGAAAACGGTTTGGCATCACATCCCAACTGCATACTCGCTTTCTCACACTTGACTTGGCAGGATGCAAACTTTTGGTCATGACTTGTGGGTAATGTAGAGCGCGGGCTTGTCACGAGAGCTTTGAGCCTTTTGAGATGGTACTGGGGACCCACAAGAAAGAATGAAATACATCTTATAAAGGAATAGTTCACCCACTAATGATTTACTCACTCTTATGTTGTACAAAATGTACATTTATTCTTTATTTATATTGTAAAACACAAGATTTTGTGCCTTGTCCGTTATACAATATTCTGGGTCTTCTGAAATTGTACAACAGCTTTTTGTAAGGAATAGTGAAATTAAATTCAATTAAGTCAGTGAATTGTATTCAAGAGCTGAATCAGTTCAGATTTATGTGGTTTAGTGTACTGATTAATCAAAAATGATCCATAACTTAAAAGCACAATATGTTATTTTAGCCGCTAGAGGTCGCTTATTCAAACCAAAGGCGTAGCTTGATGACGCTGTGAATGAGCATGGAATCATGGGAGCCAGCCGATAGAAAGCAGTCCGACGTGACTGAGGAAGAAATCGCGTTCATGGATGAGCTAATGTATTAAAGTAGTTTCGGAGTGTCTATTTACACTAAGTGCAAATAGCGTCCCTTGTTGGCAAACACTATTTACACTAGCTCCACCCACAAATGTCTGGATGGGCTACTCAAGTTTTAAAAATACACAATTCATCGCTTCAGTGGCGCAGCGGTAGCGAGTAAGTCTCGCAGACATGGCTTTTAACGCGAACGAATCATGTTCGAATCCGTCTTTTGCCGAGCTCGCATTTATTTTCAATAAAAATTAAAATAATGTTCTAAAAGAGTTCAATAATATTAAAAGTGTTTATCGCGTAGGGTTAGGGCGGAGGTCGGCAACCCGCGGCTCTAGAGCTGCATTCGGCTCTTTAGCGCTCCCCTAGTGGCTCCCTGGAGCTTTTTCAAAAATGTATGAAAATGGAAAAGATGGAGGGGGGATATATTTTTTGTTTTCATTTGGTTTCTGTAGGAGGACAAACATGACACAAACATGACACAAACATGACACAAACATTCTTAACATTTTCCAATGCTGTAAAAATGTGTACAATAAATATTAAATTTCAACATTTCTGTCAACGAAGATTTGCGTCATAGCCTGCGGCACACGTTTCAGCGCGGCGCAATAGAGGGTATGCATCGACGTCACTTTCCCGCCGAAAACGCGCTCCCTCAGCTGGACTGAGTGGCAAAAGAACCTGCTGCGTGACTGGATTTAATAGAGGAAACTGCGAAAATGCGAGTAATAACAAACGAGTTACACTAAAGGTTGGACTCGAAAGTGTTTCTTACAACTTGTCAAATAAACCTAATCCATGGATATTGACATGCAGTCGTGTTTCCGGACATTTATATGTGCCTGATTTGACGCCGGGGAAATACATAAAGCAAATCTGCCTGTGAATATTTTATATAACTACAATATAGGTAGGTTTAAATCCGCGTAATCACTTATATCAATGTTATCGTCATATTGTCCAGCCCTAAAACATATATAGTTTTATAGTATAGTTTTTGTCAGTGTTTATTTTAAAAAACACAATTATGCAGAATATAAGATGGAAAATATTTAATTGATGATTTGTCAACATAATATATAACAATACAATATATATGGAATGATTTTACCTCAAAATCCAACAATTTGACAAAATGATAACTGCAAATCCATGTTTCTCTGCCTGGAGTCGAGCTGTTTCTGTGAATTGCACTGTCCATTTGCTTCTTTTTTCTGTAGCTTTCAGCAGTTTTTAAATATATACCTCGGGAATACCTCATTATGTATTTGTAGCCTACTTAGTCATTTTGATAGTAGGCTAATATAGCTAATATACACTTACATCCTGTGTTGCCTTCATATAAGGCTTATATAAGGCTTTTAATTTTTTGCGGCTCTAGACAGATTTGTTTTTTGTTTTTTGGTCCAATATGGCTCTTTGAACATTTTGGGTTGCCGACCCCTGGGTTAGGGGAAGGTGTAGGGAGGGTTTTTATTCTCCCAATAAGGCAGCATCCATTTACTAATTTTAGTAAATATAATCATTTACACCCTATATTGCATCCTGTTAATGTAAAAAAATACTGAGGTGCAATTAGTATCTGCCAATATAAAGTATAGATATAGCATCTAATTACTATTTACTCTTCTTGCAAAGAACTGATACTTTTACATAGTGTAAATAGAATCTATCACTATTTTCACCTAATGTAAATAGCATATCGCTAAAAAAATGCTGCCATTGTCACTTAGTGTAAATAGAATATATTGCTATTTTCACTAAGTGTAAATAGCATCTATCACTAAGAAGATATGCTATTTTTACTTAGTATAAATAGCATCTATCGCATAAAGTTTTATTAAACGTTACTGTGGTATAAAGCAGAGCGGGGCCGAGAGTCTGGGACATTTTACCTTGCTGTTTTTATTATGCTTATATGCCACAGTCAGATGCTGCCGCTTTCGTTTTGTATGTTTGTTTTTTTTGTTGTTTTTTTTACGATTAAAGTTGCGTTTAACACAACATGTTCTCCAACCAATACACCTATATTGGTCATTTGTCACTTCCCTGAAATACAACCCATAGGAGAGTTTACGCCCCTAAGTTGCGCCCCTATCGACAACAGGACACTTTCATTTTAATGCATTGTTCCCTTTTATCTGCGTCATATTTCGGGTTTCGCATAGCTCAATTAGCAGAGCATTGCAATATATATGCAATCATGTGATCATAAGATCGTGGGTTCGATCCCAGGGAACGCATGTGCTCATAAAGTGTATATGCACTATAAGAGTAGGTTTAGGGATGGGGTGGGTGTAGTTGTTAATAAAAAAATGAATTTTGCTAAATGGAAATAGGACAAATGGTGTAAAAAGTCCACACATTGCATTTAAACGAACACACATTTTGATTGGTAACGACAGTCATGCATCATTTCATGACAACAGACGTAACACGACGCTCATTATTTTTACGCCAGCTAGAGGGCGCATGACTATAAAACGTAAATATAGGTCATAATAAGGTGCTTGAAAAATGACCTATATATATATATATATATATATATATATATATATAAGATAGCTGATTTATCTGTATTTAAACATTGTTGGAAACATTTGGGATAATGTCAGTACACAAGTCAACAAAATATTTAACATTGTAGAAGATAACTAAAAAAAATCAGAATTAGAGATTTCAATGCACACAAACACTTCTAATCAGAAATGACTTTGCTCTACTGTATGCTAGCAATTTGTGCATTTTTTATTCCTCTTAGGAATTTGAGAAACATCTGAGACATCCAAGCCCTTCATTAGCTAGTCTCCTGATCTATGAACGAGCAATTTCTGAACATTTAAACATTCCTCTGGGAGAATGTTAATATACCGCTATGACACCACCAAAGTCAGGCAGACAGAGACCACCAAGTAATCTCACCACATGAATAAACTTCAGAAGAGTCGTGTTTTATTTCTTTCTCTTCTTTTTGTCTGTCCTTATTTACTTGCAGCTTATCAGAGAGTAAAGCCTTTACTGTATCAGTGTAAATTAAAGCAGTATCAGTCTGTTTTTTTCTCTTCCTCTGTTTTTCTGAGGATTTATCCAAGAAAGAGGTATTTGGTTTAGCAAAGGATTTAAGTCCCCTGCTGCTCTTTTGAAATAGCACTGTCTTTGATGTCCAGAGGACAGGGCAGTGTTTTTTCTTCCCCCCCTTCTCTATATGCACCCATTGTGTTTCATTTATTTTCTGTGGAAAATTATTTTAAGTCAACATGAAATGCATTCACTATTGATTTTACTTCTGCAATGTCACATTTCTTAGTAAAACAGGATATTCAGTATAACAAATGTAGGACAAGACTTGATCCTTTATCCATTGGGAATTGATTGGATTGTGTAAAGTGGTTTTTATATGACTGGTGGTTGGGTGGTGTTAGCCGAAAAGGAAAGTCTTGTTTCAGATGACAACTTTTTTTCTCTCTCTCTCTTTAGATTAACTTGCACAGAGGAATCATGCTCGGGAAAAAATGTGTTAAGAGAGTAAATAGGGTCAATGTTGGCTTCATGTTGACTTTAGCCAAGCAATAAGGCAAGTGTGCTTCTTTCTGGTCTAGTTGGGTTATAACTCATCTTCTCCCAACAGTAGCGGTAGGCTGGCCGGCACCAGGCTCCCTGAGGGTTACAAAGATCAGGCTGGGAGGTGGTTTGCTGCAGGCAATAAATCCTTTGACATAATCTTGCCACATTTGTGGGGAGCTGAACTCCTTTTTGGTATCATTAGCGTGACATATCATCTGATATGTGGAGTTAAGCAGGCTTGGAAAATTAGATTCACCACGAGGAGCAATGGCTGCTTATTTTTGTTTGCACATTTTAAAACTTAAAATTCTTGTCTTTTCATGGAGAAGTGTTTATTGTGCATGTTGAGCTGTGGTGCTACTGTGAGTGATGCAGGTTTGAATCCGGCATTTCTAGTTTCTTGTTTATGCAATAAATAATTGTACCATACAATCACTGTCACTGTGATTATAGTCACACCAATACATCATTTTTCTCATGGTCTTACTGCGTTAATCCTACAGCTAGACTAGCCTGTGCTAATTTACGAGGCACACATGAAATTTAATCAACAAAGGTTGTCAAGTCATAAGCATTTTCAGTTCATTATGTCATGCAGTTAGTCTTAGAAGGCGTCAGCTCGCTAACAGCATGTGCGGTCAAGGCCCATCATGCTATTGAGAGTCTGGTATATTTACATGCCAAAGAGACAAATATGTCTTGACCAATCAATATCATTTGTTTCAATTACGCTTAAAGTGAGCTATTTTAACGATTTTCTGCGCCATATGTTTAGCAGATCACTGATGTATTTCTGACCCAGGTATTTGATTAGATGGCAGCTCTCCAGTTGATAGCACTATGTGTCCTGCAGACATTGATCAATAAACTGCATTAAACCGTTTTAGCTGCTGTGGCTGAAAGTTACAGTTGTGCCTCACAGAATTAGAGCTGTTGAAACCACCTTCTCGGTTAGAAGTTTTCCTCCCTATAAGATATGATAAATAAATCAAATACTGCAATGTTGTTAAAAAAAAATCATTCTTCCTGTACGTAATTTTTACAAAACTTACTAAGTTACTGTCATAACTTGTTTTCATGACAAATTTATTGAAACATATATTAAATAATTAAGACATTACTAACAGGTAAAGTAAATATAATGAATATATAAGCTAATATAATGAATATATTTGGTGAAATGCTCTCCTCTAGAGTTAATTTCTCTAGTGAACTAACATGTTGTGGACACTAAATGACTTGCCTGAGGTAAATGTAATGCTACATGAGAAATTAATCTCAAGCTGTTTTAGTGATGTCTTTCTGCGGTTCAAACACTGGTTGAGGGATTACACATAAACATATCAATGCATAGATTGTCTGTTCTTCTTCTGCACTTTTTTCTGTTGTGGCGGTTAGCAAACAGCATTGCATTACCATGCACACCCCCTTCTGGAATGGAGTGTCTGGACTGGATTGGAAGTAATAACTTTCTTTCCAACAATATGTATATATATATATATATATATATATATATATATATATATATATATATATATATATACATGTGTATATATATATATATATATATATATATATATATACATGTATAAAAAATGCATGATTGATCCACCTCCCCACCTCCTCCCCCCTCAAATGTACGCCAATGGGCATTTCCAAAAATGCCAGAGGACTAGACCATTGTTAAAATTACCCTAGGTTTGCACTCGCTACCTATTTTGCTCAGAGGACCAATATTCCAGCAGAGCGTTTTATGCTCCCTGCAACAAAAGATCAATGTTCCATTAGAATAAGTGAGCTGTTAAATTCATTTCAACCTTGGTGCTATTATTTGATTTGGGGTCGTGTTACGACATGTTTGCCTCCTCTCTCACTCCAAATGTTTCGCCCTCTCCCAGGCTTAATCCATTTTATGATGGCCAGCAAATGCCAATCAATATCACTCATTGTAGTTTGCGTCTACGTTCCCACAGTGCAGCCATCCTCTGCAAGAAGATTGAGTTTCTACTGTTCAAGGTGCTCAGAGTAGCAGAAGGGTACGTGCACACTCACCCATCGTCTTGATCTTTGTGGTTTCTGCTAGCTCATCTTTTCCACACCTGCTCCGGCGTGAACAAACAGACGTCTACTTCCATGCAGCTGCTAATTAAATTAGAACCATTAATCTTCATCAAATCTGGGCGTGGACTCTCAAGTTTCTATTACATGCAGCGGATGAAAGCTCTAAGAAAGGAGAGGAGGAAGAAATGAATTGATAACCACTTTAGCAAATCATGCTTAAGAGTTTTTCTTCTGCGCCACAAATAACTGACAAGCAATTGAATGAAAAGAGACAGCAGCTCAGACCAACTTTGCAGAATGATGTAGTGCAGGTTTGTGGGTTTTTGACCTCAGATCTACAGGTGCTGGCACATTTTTCACCCCTCAAAGAACTGGAATTGCACCTAGAACCATTTGTCAGGAAGTCCTGATCTTTAGTTCACCGCTTTCCAATGCTATGGCCTGGGTTCTTTCTTTCTATCAAAACGCATACTCTGAATTTATTAATAACTGCTGCATCGTTATGAATTCAGAGTATGTGTTTGAAAAAATCTCTGCATCCCATTTCTTTGTTGTACTTCAAATACCGAGACAACTGGTTGAATTTAAAGAGGGAAGTGCATCAGGCTCTGTATTCCTTCAGTTTTATCTGATCCTGTGATAATGGAAAAAGTGAGATTACAAGGACCTTGTGTGAGCTACTTGTTGAACTGTCTTATCAGCTGGGCTGCATAATTATTCAGTGTGTTAGACATGTTTTGCATGATTAATTATTCTTTTGTGGAAGGATTGTTAAGCTTTGCCGCCCTTTGGCAGGCAGCTATGGCCGTGTGCCTTCTTTCGAACATGCGTTAGTACAATACATGTATGTGACATGCACGAGTTGTATGCTTTCCTACATCAGACTGAAATTCAACAGGGTCACCAGGGTCCTAAAATCATGCCTTGCCTGCTGATAATGAAAGTTTTCGTTTACAGAACATTTTCCTTGAATAGTAAATACGTTCCATATTCAGTCATTTCATTGTTGCAACTAAAAACTCCGATTTAAGGGCCTTTCACACAGAACGCAATCATTCGGTGCAAATGTTTGCCTCAAATGGTGCTCTTGAATTAAAACAATAGATCTCTATGGAGCTATTCACATTCATTAATCACTTCTTAACCAACCAGATGCCGCCAAGCACAAACCTTCACTAACCTGTTGTGACCGATAGAGGAAGGACAGGTTACGACGGACAGTGACTGGTATGATATATATTTTTTAATAGTCTTCCTTAGTTTTGTGTGCTAGATGGAACTACATTAAATTGGCACACTTTTAAAGCATTTGAAGATGATTCAGGTTTATATATATATATATATATATATGGGCTTCAAGTGGCACTTGAGATTTAACTATAAATAAATGTTGCTTAACTTGAGGCATTTAAGCTGTTTTAATGCTTAGGCACACTGCCAATGGGCAGTATATTGTAATGTGGGTAAGATGATACATTATGCATGAGGATGTTATTGTCCCGTTGGAATCTGGTATAATAAATAGTGCCCCATTTTAAGACTTCACAATATTGAATCACAGCAATCTGGGGAGGTGTTAGCTTCTCGTGTATAGTGCAGGTGAGATCACGTTTGACCGCTGCCTTTTGTGAGTGGCCATTTGAATATGTGATTTTCTTCAAGTTAACTCCTGCATCTATTTTTCATCATATCACAGGCAAACATGTGGCCTCTGCTGCTGCATTCACAGACTGTTCATTTCACTGCCTGTCATACTATTTTTAGACTGTCGTCTTAACTTTTCTCTAAGTTGCAACTGTGGACTGAATATTTCAACACAACTAATGTGGCTCACCATCATTATGATCCAGGTCACTTTTTCTGTGCACTACTTTGTTGTCTCTCCATCACATGTGTTAGAGCTGCATGATTAATTGTTAAAAGATTGTGATCTTGATTCAAACACCCATGTGATCTTATTCCTAAATGACAATGATTCCTAAATGTCTATTAAACCTTTGACAAGTACGATCACAGTGGACATTCCAATCTGCGTTGGCGTTGCCCCTGACCCAAAGAGAGCAGTTGTCATTGGTAGCAAACAACTTCACAGTCTTTTTAGCCACACTGTATCATTATTTCTGAGTTACAATAATTCATATTTCCACAGAAGTACTGGAATAAACCTTTGAAAGTAACTTGACACTTCAAATAAATATTGCATCAGTTACATCGTTACACTAGTTGTTGGCGACAAGTGACTGTTAAAAAAGTATTTGTCACTGAATCGTTCATTCAAGAGATTCACTGATTCATTCACTAATGAAACAATTGAAGTGTTTAGGTGTGTTCGACTTAAAGCGGCGCAGACTGATCAGCGTATGACATCAAAGTACCATGAGAGCGATTCAAAAGCAAACAAAGTTGTCTGCTCTCTAATCGCTCTCGCTGTACTTTCATGTCATACACCGATCGGTCTGATTCAAGTTGTTTCAAGTAAAAAAAGTGAAAATGACATGTGAAGGCCAATTATGGTAACCCATACTCAGAATTTGTCCTCTGCATTTAACCTATCCAAGTTAGTGCACACACATTAGGAGTAGTGAGTAGTGAAGAGACAAACTTTTTGACACTAGGGCTGGGACAGCCAAGGTGCATGTATATTTAACCACTAACATGATTCAGCCAAGCGCACAAGCATTGTCCAGGAGTCTTCTTCGTGAGCGTTTGAGAGTGTGCGGTTAAAAACTAGCTTAGAGCACCATCTGCTGTTAAAACTAAGCATAGAATCAATTAGAGAGTGAAAATATCAGGATCGATCCAGATTCATTGTATCGACCAAGAATTGA
Source organism: Megalobrama amblycephala (assembly GCF_018812025.1). Lineage (NCBI taxonomy): Eukaryota > Metazoa > Chordata > Actinopteri > Cypriniformes > Xenocyprididae > Megalobrama > Megalobrama amblycephala. The sequence continues at coordinate 13,446,092 of NC_063048.1, read as the reverse complement.
TGTATCGTCCCAGCCCTAGTGGACACATACACCCGGAGCAGTGGGCAGCCATTTTTGCTGTTTTGCCCGGCGAGCGATTGGGGGTTAGGTGCTTTGCAAAAGGGCACTTCAGTTAGTTCCTGCCGGTATTGAGAATCAAACCCACAACCTTCAAGTTACCAGTCTGACTCTCATACCATTAGGCCACGACTGCCAAGTCGAACACACCTGTAATGAGTGAGTCATTGAATCATTCACTCAAGAGATTTGTTCAAAGATGTTGATTCATCCAGTAATGAAACAAGTGAAGTCTTTGAGTGAGTCATTGAATCATTAATTAAAACAGATTTAAAATAAAAATAATTAATTGCAATTAATTAAATATTTTTAAATAGACGTTTAAATAGCAATTAATATTTTGTCAGAACCTACCAGAATAGTGAATTAGACATTATTTAGCTTAGTTGTCTATTCAGAATCATGGGAGAATCTTAATCTCTATTTTCAACAAAAAATATTGTGATTCTCAATTTATCCAGAATCGTGCAGTGATGTGTGTTAATATGTTAGCTAAAATGTTATAATATAATTTTAAAATCACATTAGTAGGTGTGGGAGAAAAAAAAATCAATTCTCAGATATATTGTGATTCTCTCTTCAACAATTCTGAGAATCACTTCTGAGTTTCGTTTTAACTGCAGATGCGCGATGGCACTATATGTGCTCTAGAAACAGTCGTATTTTGCTTGCTTCCAATTCCACATACACAAAAGCCTTCCATGAAATATTCTTCTATACGTTTCAAAAAAGGTTGAAGCAAATTACAAGGGCAATCGCAGGCTTCATTGATGTTACGCATCCTGTTGGGCAGCAGTTTTCTTTTTGTGTAATCTCTCCTGAGCTTTTATTTATTTATTTTTTTTTTAAATTTCAGATAACCTTTAGAAAAGAGGTTCTCTACCAACAAAAGAGGAGATGCAACCAAAAAGTCAAAAATGCATGTGAATTGGACAAAGGTGCAACAACTCACTCTTACAGAACTCCAACTTTATTGGTTAAAAAACATGACATTTTGGCCTGATAAAGGCCTTGAATGGCAAGTTGGTGTTCTGTAAGAGTGAGATAACCTTTTATAAAAATATTTAATTAAATGATAGGTTTTTTTTTGTTTTTGTTTTTTAAGATACAAAACGTACTGCATAAAAGGAATGATCCACAACAAAACAACAACATGATGTTTTAAAATAACTATGCTGTGAGGCCCTCAATAAAGTGAATTCCCGCAGCTGAGCATAAATTCCAGCCGCTGGCTTTTGGCTGGCCAAAAAATGCAGGTTTTGCAATATGAAACCAGTGTCACGATAAAAACTCATGAGACGAAAGACATGTGAACGGGCATGTCATGATCTCATGCCCAGAGATGACACACTCCCTCACCTCATTCAAGTTTCCCCTCAACCTGATCAAATGGTGTCACATACAGCAATGTCGGTACACAACAGCAGCAGACAAGAAGCCCTGTCCATCAAAGAGCTCCCAGGAGCTTCGGATGCCGTTTGAATACGAAGGGGAGACTTGCAGGTTATTGTGTGCGGTGATGGAGCCCGGCTGGCTACCGGTGGGGTGACAGAGAGTCTATTTTCTACATGACTGGGCTTTATTTCAACCCTGCCGTGAGCGAGATCACAGTGATTGATTTTTCTCCTCTGCCATAAAGCGCTGCGATTATGCACAGCATCCAATCTTTAATCAGAGCTAAGTGTCTTAATCCATTATTTCTGGTGGGGATAGGTGGGCATGGAATCGTCCTAGTATAAACGGCCTTTGGTTTCGGGCCAGACCTGGACGTTGGGGTATTGAGATGGCTGGTCATCAGAGACTGTCTGAGGTGTGGTTTAAATCAGGGCTTTTCATCTCTGGACCCTTGGAGGGGATGCTAGGGGGTCTGTGGATAACATTTTAACAGTAAGAAATAAAAATAAAATCTGCATATTTTTGTGAGTATTGTTTGTCATGTTCAAATTATCTTTCTTGCCACAGACATCTTTGTCTTTCAAGTCTAGCGAGCTTGCTGTTCTGCTGTATGTCGAGACATACAGTGGAACGAAACGTTGTGCCTCGCAGGACCACGGTGCTATATTTAAACGTAAATATGAACATATGAACATTAAAGGGATAGTTCACCCAAAAATGAAAATTTGATGTTTATCTGCTTACCCCCAGCGCATCCAAGATGTAGGTGACTTTGTTTCTTCAGTAGAACACAAATGATGATTTTTAACTCCAGCCGTTGCCGTCGGTCAGTCAAATAATGCGAGTGGATGGGAACTTCTACTATAAGAGTAAATAAAACATGCACAGATGAATCCAAATTAAACCCTGCGGATCGTGACGACACATTGATGTCCTAAGACACGAAACGATCGGTTTGTGTGATAAACCGAACAGTATTTATATAATTTTTTAACTCTAATACACCACTATGTCCAACCGCGTTCAGAACTCGTTAGTAAGGTCTGATCGCGCTCTGACAGCGGCAGTGATGTCTCGCTCTCATTGAAGTATAAGTGCGAGACATCACTGCTGTTGTCAGAGCGCGATCAGACCTCACTAAGCGAATGCTGAACGCGGCTGGACATAGTGGTGTATTAGAGGTATTAACCTACACATAACTAAACCTAACAAACCTACAAATACTAACTACACATATACTTAATGTAACTATACATGTACATAATCTTTCACACTTGTTGTATGGCACTATTTTCTGTAAATGCTTTGGAACAATATTCAGGAAAGGCACTCATTTTACAGTGTTTTTTTTAATTGTGTAAAAAGATATGCTGTTAATTTAATGTATATTTTATTTTATAATCTGTTTTGGTTGTATAGAACAATGAAAGTTAAGATATTTTTATTAGAGTGGAACAATTCTGGATAAATTGAGAATCACGATTTTTGATTTAAAATGGAGATTGCGATTCTCCCATAATTCTGAATAGACAACTAAACAAAATAATGTAATTTATTAGAGGTTCTGACAAAATGTTAATTGCTGCAGTGTAGTCCATTAAAAAAATATATATTTAATTTATTTGAATTATTATTATTATTTTTTTTTTTTATTGGTTTGAATAAATGATTCAATGACTCACTCACAAAGACTTCACTAGTTTCATTAATGGATGAATCAGTCTTTTTGAAAATCTGTTGAGTGAAAAATTCAATGATAAATAAAATCATTTTCTTAACAGTCACTTGTTGCCACCTACTGGTGTAATAATGTAATTGATTTCAGCGAGACCGGATAAATAATTGAACAAAACAGGGCATATATATGCACAGACTATGGGGCCGTTTAAACGACACCTTTTTCAACTATAAACGGAAAACTTTTCATGCGTTTTGACCATTCATTTACACGACAACGGTGTTTTGGAGGCCTGAAAATCCAAACTTTTGAAAACAGGTTTTAAAGTGCAAGTTTTAGAAAACGGTCTCCGTGTAAACAACAAAAACACGAATCTGTGAAAATGATGACGTCATGCACATGCGCATTACACATGCACATCAGTGTTTCATCGCCATCAAATGGCCTGCCAGCAGAATACAGCGTTTTTAGTCGTTTTCACGGATTCGTATGAATGGGGATCATTTTGACAGTGGTGTCATCTTTATGCAGAAAACTCAAAGGATCTCAAAGCATCTTTGTCGTGTAAATGTACCCTCAATAATTAATTGAGTGACAGGTGAACAGAATCATAATCACAGGAACAAACGGGCACACAGTAGGAAACTATAGGTCAAACCCGAACAAAGGAATAAGATCGCATGGGTGTTTGAATTGAGATTGCGACCTTTTAGCGATTAATCTTGCAGCGCTAGTATTTATATATAAAATATTTATTTACATTTTCAAATTTTAAAAATTATATTTTAGGAAAGGTGTCCCCTTGTCAGGGGGTCCTCAGCATGAAAACCCTTGATATAAATGACATCTCTGCTCTTAATGTGTTGTTGATAAGAAGTGTACATTGTATGGGTGAATGTGCAAGAATGTGTTTTCAGACTCCAATGAGTCTGTGCATTTCTATATCAGTGAGCATAAATCCAGAGCTGGGGGCAAAGAGAGAGAGCAAGAAAAAAAAACAAAAAAAAACAGCCATGCATCACCATGGACAGGTCATTGGAACAGTGCAATGCAGCGTCTGAGAGTTTCAAGATTAGAGGGGCTAATAATTTTTGAGGGCCATGCTTTATGTTAATGTGGCAGGCCACGCTGTATATTTCTGCTGAGACGGTGCCTTTGTGGCGCTTAATTTTGCTTTAATGGAACTGTTGTGTTAGTATCTGCAGCAGACCCTGAGATTTAAACCCCCTGGAATTAACTGGCTTTATTGCAGAGGACGTCCTGTGATTTATCTCATGTCTCCGGACATCGGGAAGGACACCCAAAACCAAACAAGTAAAAAAGGAAAAACATGAAAAATGAACTAGTATTGCTATATTTTTGTACCCGTGTAGGAGCTAATGTTGGTGAAAGTTGGTAATGATTCCAGGAGTCCAGCAGGACTGATGTAGGATCAGGTGTAATTCATTTAAAGTCAAAATTTACAATCAATTAATAATTCATAAATTCTGCTCTGTGTGATGCAAATTGTTTTAATAAATCAATCTGGTCTGTTTCAGTATTTAATTTTGTAGTTATTATAGATGACGTGAAATTATATGTATATATTATTCTATATTATTATTGTTTTCATATAAAACACTGGTCATCTTTGTCATTTAACGTTTTAGTTATCTTTCAGATAGTCGTTGTCTTTTTTTTTTGCTCTATGATATCCTATCATATTTTATCCTCGATTATTCCCAAACTCTGAGTATTTTATTTGAAGAAAAACAAGAACTCCCAAACTCCCTAAACTACAGAGATGAAGTATGTTGTTTCCATTTATATCTTTATAGCTAACTATATCAATTCATTACATCATCATAACTTAATCAGTTCATAATTTCACTTTCCACTTCCACTTTACTGCACTAATTCAGAGTGCTTCATCTTGGCTGTCCAAATTCATATCGTTTCATTTTTCTTAGATAAAATTCATTAGTGATGATCTAAAACCATGTTTGAATCATTCATGAGCTCAGTATTAATAATTAATCAATAATCGTTATACACTCATTACGCTAAATGGTCATTAAATAATGTAGTTTATCTTTATCCATCTAACCAAGCTTCATTGGTAGTGTCTTTTTCAAACATTGCTCAACTAAAACAACAGTGAAGAAACTTTTTTTTTTTTGGCAAAGATAAGAAAATGTATCACAGTTTATTCAGGCACTTATAATAACTGGCTTTCCTTGTGGCAGAAATGTGTAAATTGTACAGGAAGATTTTTGGCAAACAGATCTCCCATGTTATGCAGTTGTTTGCACAATTTGTTTATTAAAAGTAAACTTTTTTTCCCATTATTATTTATTGAAATTGGCATGTAGTCCACCTCTCACGCCACAACACACATTCCTAATCCGACCCACTTCCTTTCAGAAAAGCAAGCTGATAAAGGTCACTCGCGCCAGGACCATTTCATTAGCTAGTGAACCCAATTTAGCTGTTTAATTTAAATAAATGGAAACTCGTTATACGTGCACCCTGGCTTTTCTCTTTTAATGTGGTTGAATTCAAATTCGCATGCAAATTAACCATCAGCAAATGCATTTAACTGCACTAAATGCACAATGTAGTACTACACAGAACATTTTAATAAACAATTTTGGAGGGCAAAGGAAAATAATAATTTAAATTGCTAAGAAGTTTAATGGCAGTTTAGAGCTTTATCGTTCCAGCACAGCTTCTGCCCAGCACAGAATGGCAGTGTTTTAGCAAGCCATCCCAGTGATAGGCTGCACAGTTCATGGATGCCTAAGAAATGCTTAATATGTGGAGCAATTTAAAGAGAGCCTTTTTGTCTTTGAGTATTCTTATTGAAGTGTCAAATAAAGCAGTATGACTGCAGGTTTTTTTGTGCTTGTGTACTTTGATAAAAACTTCTGCAACACATTTATGTGATTTTGTGTCTTGAATGAACTCGGCATACGTAATTGTTTTGTAAAAACAAACCTATAGAATCTACTCAATAATTTGCAATCAGTTTGTTTGGGTAGATTTTATCCCATCTAAGTACCTAAATTTAACAGCTATGACACTCAAATGAAGTAAAGTACCTAATTTTGTCAATACATTACCCATTACTTATAAAAAATGAGTAACATGAACACTTGGTTTTTGTTGTACATTTTAAATAGCTTCTGTGCCTTGCATAACTAATGTTTTAAACCCTTTAACGCATACTTCGGGTAATATAACTAGAAAATAAAGTTTTCCCATTCATTTTTTGTAAAAATTGACTAACGACCCGAGGTGTTTAACAATGTTTTTTTTTCTTTTCTGCGCAACAGTAATTGAATCTTTGTGCAATTCACCTTTATTCCACAAGGTGGCAATGTCTGATACACAGTGATGATGAAGTGACGTTTCATAGTTACCGCAGGCAGAAAACAAAAGAAAAGAAAGTATCATCAGTCTGCAATCACTGCAGAGCAAGTACTGAACGCAATCAAACATTAGTGTGATTGTCACTCGATAGTGGATCTGGTGAAGAAGCAGTCAGCGATCAAAATATTGATTTTGAAGATGTTGAAAATTATAGTTCTGAGATCGCGAATATGAGACAGATGCTGAATTTAAATGAGCTTTGAGAAGGACAGTGATAGTGGTATAAAACATTGGCTTAAACTGAACCCTTCCAAGCTCCAAAAGGTAACAAAATATGCTTTATTTTATTCTTCTGTAATATCAGGAAAGTTTTATATTATCTTGACAGGTAGAGATCCATCTTTGTTAGATCCGGGTCACTAAAGACCCGGATATACAATAATCATTAATGAATGAAACATTCATGCATTTAAGGGTTAATCGTTAATGATCTCATTTTCTCATTGGAGAAAATAAACATAATTCTTGTAGCCATCCGCTGCCTAAATAAGCCCTTCTTCTTGATCTCAGAAGAACTTAAAATGCAAAAATTCTCTGTGAAACAGACAGCAGAGGGCTCAGGAGGTCATGTTCTGGCAGCTCAAGGTGTTTGTAACTGATCATCCGGCAGGGTGTGAACGCATTACGAGACACAGGGAGAAGTGTCACGTCACACTTCACGCATTTACAATGTAATAGGTACTTGGGAAGATGAAGAGTTATCTGATATGGTGTGAATGTTGTCAGTGATTCCTTTGTGTACCGCAGCCAGAGTGGTATTAAAGCAATAAGCTATGAGAGGCAGCATAACGCAGTTGCTTTTCCATGGCTATGGGGAGTTATTTGGCATGGTGTTCTTAACCTTGGTAAAATCATTTGAATGGCCTGTTGTTGTTGTTGTTTTTTAAATGGTGGCAACATCAATATGACAGAATATTTGAGAATAAATGGTGCATATTATTGCATTCTGATGGGATGCTGCCATTTCATAACTTTGCAATATACTACAGTTCAAAGGTTTGGTGTCAGATTTTTTTAAAGAAATTAATACTTTTATTCAGCAAGGATGCATTAAATTGATCAAAACTGACAGACTTTTACATTGCTACAAAAGATTTCTGTTTCAGATAAATCTGAACTTTCTTTCTGAAGGATCATGTGACACTGAAGACTGTAGTAATGGCTGCTGAAAATTTGCCATCACACACTGCAAAATCACCTGTTAATTGAACTCACTCAGTGTTAATTTTAACACTTTCCTGCTGTATATATAATCCACACTGGCCAAATGAACACTTTGAATTTTGAAAATGTTAATAAATTTAATAAAACATTAGGAATAAATGACATGAGGTCTCATTTGTTAACATTGGGTGCAATAGGTGATTCTCTACAGAAACATGTTTTTGTTATACTGGTTAAAAGTCTCCTCATATCCTGATAGCAATCACTATGTTAAATGGTCTAAATGTATTTTTATGAATATATATCATCTGTGGAAGCGTAAGACCATAAAATGTTCATCCAGTCTTTATATTTGGTCCAAATAATATGATGTCCTACCTTCCTGTCAACGTACGTTTTTACATACCCTCGCGCACCTGTTCACGCAGACATGTCATCAGCGTGTTTCATGCTATGCAGAGTTTTTTTAGGAAGATCTCAGTTACAGAGCACTGCAAACAAACAGCAGCTCCATTTTGCAGTTCCTACCAGTTCAAAACAACGAGTTTATGCTGTGTTCACGCCTTAACCACCATAATAAACACATGACGTTCTAACCGGAGCTGTTCATGTCCTCAGACTCAGAATAATGCGTTTCTATGTATCAACACTGAAATTAATCTGCAGCAGTCAGGTAAAAGCTCTCTAAGTTGTTTACACTCATTATTACTGTAATGTTAAGTAGGGATGCACCGATACCAAGCTCATGAGTACTCGTAAAAATACCCCCGATACCAAAGACCGATACCTCACGTGACGTAAATGACAGAATTTTCCATGCACAGAGACACAGACGCCAGCAGCAGAAACAATGTCAGCCTCAGAGGTGTGGAAATACTTCAAAATTAATAATGAAATTAATGCAAACTGCATGCTTTCAATCACAATTCATTATCGATTAGTGAAGGCGGGATAGGCGGAATCGCACTGAATGACACAGACCAGAAGTACGTGCTCTCTCTCTTTCTTGCGCGCGATCCCAGTTCTCTCAGACAGCGCGCGATCAGTTCTCCCCGTATCGGTTATCCCTAATGTTAAGTGCTTTGAGACATGAGGTATTTTAACGACGTCTCTTGTGATGCTTTGCCATGTGCGTGAGCAGCTGTTTGTGTGTGTGCGCAGTGTTTTGGAGGCGGTGTGGTTTTGGATGGCGTTTGCAGGGGGGGTGATCTCCTACTACACGAACTAACTATGAGCAATATATTTTTACAGCATTTTTTAACATTTGTTAATGTTAGTTAATAATAATAATACAAAAAACGTTGTTTGTTAGCCCAAAGTAAATTAATATTTTATTCACCAAGGATGCATTAAACTGATCAAAAGTGACTAAAGCCCGACGAAAAGGCGACGAAAGCAAGCTGTGGGGTTGGCTTAGCAGCGTATGGGGTCCAAAGTTGCCCTGACACACCAAACCGACGCTCGATCCCCGACGGCCAAGTAGCACATCCGTTACTTCTCTCATAAGAAGTAATGCCTTTCCGTACCAGCAGGTGGCAGTAGCTGAACAGCCAATCTGAATGATCCGATGGCCCAACTGACCGATGAGCTCCGACGCCGATTCAACGTCGAATCAGCTGAAAAAAAACCTGAAAAGAAAACGTAGTCGGCCGAGGAACAAAAACTGCCCGACGGCCAACCGTCGGCTTGGTGTGTTCCGGGCTTAAGACATTTACTTTGTTGTTTCTATTTCAAATACATCTAAACTTTCTGTTCATCAAAGAATCCTAAAAATGTATCACAGTTCCCAAAAAAATATTGAGCAGCACAACTGTTTTCAACATTGGTAATAATAAGTAATGTTTCTTGAGCAGAGAAGGCAGAGAAGCCAGACTATGTGCTAGAGCAGCTTTTAGCAGTGTTGCAGGAGTGTCGAGGAATTGCTCAAGGATTGCCCAGAGGCTAGGTTAGTCAGGCACCACCAGAGAAACTCTACCAGAGAAGGTCCCAGAAGGCCAAGGAGAAAGGAAGCACAAACCTTTTTTCCTGCACAAAACATCTCTCATACCATATGTTTATTGAATGCATACAGTATGGCACATCACTTTGCTGAAGTATACTTCTCTGAATTTCAGCTCTTTGGGCTATAAAAATTTAAGCTGCACCACTGCTGAGGGGCTGTTCACTAATATTGGCTCATACTTCTCCCAGCTGTTTGGCACTGATACATGGAATTATAGACATGAAATGTAATATTCATATAGGCCAGAGCGGTGCATTTTAATCTGTGTGAACCTCATGGAGAGCAAAGGGCAGCTCAGAACAAGGAGCCCGGTGGGCATTCTGGGATGGGCTGCTGTGGGACAGAGAGTGTTATGTGTGCGTTACATAGCTCATTTCATCACACACGTTGCTCAACATTTGTGGCATTTGTGTGTGTGTGTGTGAATGGATAAAATGCATGATTCATGACTTACAGTTCTGCGATTCATTATTGACAGCAGGTATGAAAAATTTAAGCGAGTTCCTAAATGTGCATGGTTTGTGTTGGAGATTCTGTATCTTTTTATTTGTTTTTATGCAACAGTCTGCCAGCACATAGACCATACAAAACATTGCCATGGCAGCCATAAAATTTACACCTAGAAAAACACAGTTACTACAGCTATTATTATTATTATTATAAAACTGTGGTCCCTTACGGCATATACTCTACGCTACTGCACTCCATTGATCAAAAATAATAATTACAATTATTATATTTAAAAAATATTATTACAATTTAAAATAAACCGTTTTCTATTTTAATATACTTTTTTAAATGTATTTTTTTCATGTGATGGCAAAGCTGAATTTTCAGCATTATTACTCGAGTCTTCAGTGTAACATGATCCTTCAGAAATCATTTTAATATGCTGATTTGCTGCTCAAGAAACATTTCTTATTATTAGTGTTGAAACCATGATACATTTTTTTTTCCAGCATGAATGGTGAGTTCAAAAGAAAAGCATTAATTCGTAATAGAAATCTTACATTATAAATGTTTTTTCTGTCACCTTCAATGCATTAAATGCATCCTTTCTGTAAAAACAAATCTTACTAACCCCAAACTTTTAAGTGTGCAGTGTATTTAGTATGTTTTTTTTATATAGAAACCAATTAACATTTGGCTTTTCTTCTTTTCTATACATAGATACAGTAAATATAATGCAATATAATGCCACTTCACTGCATAAACCATCTTGTATGCAAAACTATGCCTGAGGTGAAAGCTTGTGGCTAACTAGTCATGCATTCACTGATGTGGTGATGTTCACTGTTTGGTGTTCCCAAAAAATCTTGGAATATTACTTTGTCCTTGAGAGTCGGGCGGTCGGGTGCTGACAATCGGAGTGAGGGAGCCAGTCAGGCTCAGGGTGATTAGCTTTAATCTGGCTTCAGTGCTCCCTGACTTCACAGGTCACCAAGCTTCGGCTCTGGCCGCGTCCACAACCCTTCCAGCCTAAGTGGGCGCTAGAATCAGGCCTGTCTGAAAGGCAAGATTTCCCTCTTTCTCTCTCTCCCTCCCTCCCTCCCTCCGTCTCGAGAACCACAACATCACAGACTCCAAGCCTTCATTGTCTGCGATGTCGGGACAATAGGAGAGATGATTGCCTGAGAAACCTCTGGTGATGTGTTGTGTCTGTGGGCGGGGCTGGGCTGGGCTTGATTTTATACCGCACACACCACTTGTATGGAACTCAACTTTCTGCCATCCTTCATCTTACTGATTTACATGATTTTAAAAGGATTGTATCATTAAAAATCTAATTATTTTTGAAATAAGAATCCAATGTAGATGAAACAAATTCTGGGTAGAAGAATACATAAATCCATGATTTAGTTTTCTGCAACTCAGTGAAGTAATAATGAGTAATTAGCATAGATATCTCAATTTCAAAAAAAAAAAAAAATGAACAGTCATTTTACATTTAACGATAACGGTGCATTCACAAGGGGCGTCGGCCGTTAGCGTTTCTCATTTGTTTTGAATGGGTTTTGAATCATGCATTGCTAAACTGAATTGTGGATTCCGTTGCGTCACGTCATTGCCGTTGAAAACAACTTTTCAAGTGCCAACGGAGGCGTCTGCCAATCAGATCGCCTTATGCAAATACCCTAGCACAGATGCAAGCCAATTGTGTTCATGGAAATTAATGTGATTGCCTGTTGTCAGTCGCATCAGCACCAAAACTGTCAGAAAAAAGGTACGGTGCTTGTCACTGGGGCAGTACCATAAGGTAAAAAGGTACTAATATGTACCATTTAGAGGTAAGTAAGGTACAAAGATGTACCTTTTCACTTTTGTACCTTAGGGTACTGCCCCAGTGACAAGCACCGTACCTTTTTTTTTTTACAGTGAAGCTTCAGACACGCCCTCCGTCAAGCATCGACGCCGATGCCCCGTGTGAATGCAGCGTAAGAATGAGATATTGCGAAATATCTCCAAACATTGTTCTGTTGATTCCTCACGAAGCCCCTAAAGGGACATGGTGGTGAAAAAAATGGGATGGGAGGAAAAAATGTACTTCAAAGCTTTTGCGTTCCCCTGAGAAACTTTGCACTTGCTCACAAAACCTTTGTGTTCACTTGCAAACATTTTGAGTTCTTTGCGAGCGAACGCAGTTTCTTGGGGGAGCGCAAAACATTTGCAAGAGAATGCAAAAACATAATTTTTGCTATCTATAGTATAATATAATATAACTATATAACTAATATATATATATATATATATATATATATATATATATATATATATATATATATATCGCAGGGCGCCACAACACCAGTTAAATTGTCAAACACACAACCTGTGAGTAAGCATTGTTTCTGATGGAAAGGGTGTTTGCATAATAGTCCTAGGCAAACAGCTTGAAAAATATTGCCTTATTTAATAATATGACCTCTTTAAAACAATAATTTAACAATTGTGGTGACTTTGTAATTGCCACCACTCTCATCAGAAAAAATAAAATAGAAAACTTCACCAAGAATTGGATGGTTGCTATAGGGAGCATTTCTAGGTGGTTACTAGATAGTAGATACTAGATAGCTAGGCCAGCTTAAAGGACCCTTATTTACTGATGTGACCCCAAACCCTTGATTTATAAACTAGATAAACCCATTATTTTCATACCACTAATACCACTAACACATATGTGTCCTAGATCATAATAAACACAAATTTGCATTGATTCATTATCCTTTAGTGGCATGGTTGCAGAGCCGTTGTTTACAGATAGCAGATTTTGATATTAAGCGCCTTTCATGCAATCCTTATCGTTGCAACAAAGGTTCCAATTAACTAGAGCGTGTGCCTTCCATTTCCTCTCTCACTGCATTAAGCCCAATAATGAATCATTGTCAACCACATGGAGGGAGAAAATGAATTGGAGCTAGAGTCCTGGGGCGTTATTTTATGACTCTAGTGTGGCAATTCAAATGGTTACATATTATTATTGAAATTATTAAGAATTATTGGGTGATAATTTGGCTGCCATAACCCATACAAAATATGAAGCGTCACATTACAGTTGACTAACAGGATGAAAAATGGTTGTGAGCTGGTACGAACTAAATGCTGTATGAAATTGAAAGTAAATTACAAAAAAAAAAAAAAAAAAGAGTGACAGAAAATCTATCCCCTTAAATTTAGACTAAAGGGTTTCTATAGGGATGGAAATGAAGCATGGGGCAGTCATACCGAAAGCTCATCTCGGTGAACGGTTAGAGTGCAGTGGAGCTTCTCAAAACTGTCAAAACACTTGTGGATTTTGTCAAGTTTTATCTGTACGCTGAGTGGTATGTGAACATGGGGATGCCTCTTTCCACTGGATACCAAATTTAAACAAATGTTCTCACTCCTTCACTATTATTGGGGATCCCTGTGATTTTTTTCCCTGTGTTTCCATGCACATGTTAATTTACAGTATATGTATGCTGTGTTTATGTGTATATTTCAGATATAGATTGTACTTCAACCAACTTCTAGCAGATTTTATTGAAATAAACCATATCAATAACTCAGAAGGCAGAGCATATTTCATTTCAGTTACACAAAGGAGGCATTGTAAAACTGTGTTTTTTTTCTATACAGGATTTCTGTTTTCTCACTGTGTGACTACTTGGTACTTTCAAAGCAAAGTATTTGTATATACCTTTATTAATAAAACAAATGGAAGAGATGTGACAAGTCAACTGGAAGGTTACAAAGTGTGCCTGTAGCAGAATCCTTGTAGTAAATACAGACTTTTATATGCTTTCTGCATTTACTGTATATAGACTGTATTCTTCAAATGGTCAGGCAGGACTTAAAGGATTAGTTCACTTTCAAATTAAAATTTCCTGATAATTTACCTCACCCCCATGTCATCCTAAGATGTCCATGTCCTTCTTTCTTCAGTCGAAAAGAAATTAAGGTTTTTGATGAAAACATTCCAGGATTTTTCTCCATATAGTGGACTTCAGTTGGCCCCAAACGGTTGAAGGTCAAAATTACAGTTTCAGTGCAGCTTCAAAGGGCTTTAAACGATACCAGACAAGGAATAAGGGTCTTATCTAGAGAAACGATCGGTCATTTTCTAAAAAAAATAATTAAAAATTATATACGTTTTAACCATAGATGCTCGTCTTGAACTAGCTCTCTTCTTCTTCTCTATTAGAATTCCGGCAGTGTAGACACTGCTAAGTGTATTACTGCCCTCCACAGGTCAAAGTTTGAACTAATTGTTATATACTTGCACTAGCATATTGTATATGACAATTTAGTTCAAACTTTGACCTGTGGAGTAGAGGTCTTCACGGGTCCAAAAATGCATACCCGAACCCGAAGAGACCCGTAAATGTGCTACACGGAACTGACCCGGCCCGACTATTATTTTGAAAGTTGGACCCGAACCCGTGCAGAACCGAGAAATGCCATAAATGTACTACCCGGACCCGTCTAAGCTGGACCCGAACCCGACCGGACCCGTCTGGACCCGATCGGCACATAGGTCTATTCCACAGCAAATTGCTATTAATAAGTCAATAAACAAGTTGCGAAAATAAAACGTGTTGTCTTACCTAATATTAGTAGGCTATAGCTTTCTCCCTTGTACCTGACTGTGATGCGCTTGCCAAGAAAGTTCATCCGTTATTCCTCTCTTGCCGATTGAAATGCTTAATCCACTCATTATTCCAGCTTTAAAAGTTCACTTGCTGTCACGATGACAAATGCGACTTTGCAGTTTTGCATTATTTCGTTGTATCTCGAGACTCGAGTCAACTCACATAATAAAATAACTTTGACTGTTTGCCCTTTTGAACTATAATTACGATTGCTTGTTCAGTGACATGGCCGCTGACGTTAGCATTACTTATTTGCAGTCATTTCTGTGCTTTCTGAGCCGAGTCTGACCAAAACTTTAGATATAACAAGACGGCATAATGTTATTATAAAAACAGGAGAAACAAAGTGCGCTCGCATGAGACATGCGCGTTAGCTGGAGCAACCTGAAACAAGCTTTAAGCGTCACAGAAAACATTTGTGTGATAGTTCATATTTTGTTAATGATTTGAAATAGGCTATGTTATTTAAATACGAATGTGCAAGGCTACAAGCAGTTCTTGAGATTTGAAGTTTGTTTGCATTACTGTTGCACACGATAGGAATAGTAAAACTCGATGATCGCCGTTCGCTTGCATTAACTCCGCCCGCTCTGCTTCTGATGGCTGGGGTCACTCGTGTTTTTTCACCTTATTTCCCGGCTCATACTTTTCAAGTTACAAAACACGCACAGCGCTGACTGACTCCCAACACGGCCGGGTGATCTCAGAATCAAATTGGCTCGGGTATACACACAATGTTAATCAGACCCGGGAACCGAAGTAATAGATTAGGACCCGACCCGGACCCGGCTGACCATTTAAAATATAGTCCCGAACCCGTACGGGTCCCGGGTCGGGTCCCGGGTCCTCGGGTCTCGGGTCTTCTTTGTAGACCTCTACTGTGGAGGGCAGTAACACACTTAGCTGTTTTCAGTCTTTTCGACTGAAGAAAGAAGGACATGGACATCTTGTATGACATGGGGGTGAGTAAATTATCAGGAAATTTTTATTTTAAACTGGACTAATCCTTTAAGAAATCTTTAATCTTTAATGATCTCAATTTGTTCTTCCAGATGGTAATAAGACAAATAATAATAATAAAAAACATTAAATTTATGTCGAAATTGTACATTGTACATTATAGACAAATTAAATGAATTAAATGGAATTAAAGGTACACAATGTAACTTTTTTGTTCAAAATGAACAAAATGTAAATAATGAGTCAATACATCATAAATCCTTCTACTAAAACCTGTTTTTGTCTTACCCTGATTCGCTATGGTAAGCCTATTATAAGTGTTTATATGTTAGACCAGGCAGGATGGTTTTTACGGTCAAATTGCGTACATGCGTCACTCGCCCGTGCGTGTGTCGTCATATCCGTAAATAGAGGAAAGTTGTTCCGGCAACTTTGATGCGTGTATGATGTGGGAGTGGCATACACTGTAAAACTCAATAAGTTCAGAATATTCCAAAACATTTGAGGAAACTCATTTTTATAAGTTGGTAGAGAAATTTTGTGACAAGTTGGGCGGGGCCGAGAGCCGTGGAAGCGGAACAAGGCCAGTGTGGTGCACAGGTGTCTCTCATTAACAATCATGTCATCGGCATCCCTTCACTCCCACAGTTCTCAGCCTCGCCCCACTCATCATAATGTTAATTGCAAACAGTTAATTTACATAAACATCACATTCAGATCTTAGTTAAATGTTAGATAGCAGATAACATATGCTATTATAACTATCAAAGAGACTGTCATTATATACTTGAATGTATATAATCAAACAACATACAGTATATATGTTTTTAAAAGTTTTGTAGCCCATCCTCAACCTAACCACAGGCAATACTCTACAAAACTAACATAACAGAAACCCCTGTAAATCCCAAAATAACACAACATTAAACACTAACTTGTGTCTAATGTTGTCTAACTTATGCCTATGTTAATCTTTTACAAAAACACACAGAATAACACTTACTTTCAATATTTATTTATACAGTCTGATGCAAAGCATGCTGGGAATTAGAAATCTGCTGCAACTCAACTCAATCATATTAAGTTCAGCTTACTACAGTTGGGTAATGTGGAATCCACATTGGCGTGTCTTTTTTGGATATATCGAGAACTGATAGATTTGAAATGTTTTAAAGGTGAAATGGAGATTTTTTTTTTTTTTTTTTAGGTATTTTATTGAACAGATAAATTGCCATATGTAGTTCTCTAACAGAGTTCATTGTAAACATTATTTATGTGCAGATTCATATTTATCCACACAGTCACTCAGAGCCAAAGCACAACCAAAACAATGTTCTTCCGCAAAATGTATGCACTTTTATTTTTTAACCACTAGAGGGTCAAACGTTACATAATGTACCTTTAAATGAAACACATATTGACTATGGAAGAGAGAACTCTAAGTAACAATGTTTCACTTGGATAGTCATTGTCCTATATGGAAGCCATTGGCAGCAGCTGCATATAACTCTGCTACATTATTAGTTGCATGCTTTATTTAACGCACATATTTGTAGTGCTTCACTCAGCTTTAACAATAGAATCCTTTAAGGCAAGCATTTTCCCTCAGAGCAGCCGGCGTGAGGAAACGTGTGCAGAGCATAAGTGGATTACAGTTCTTAAAAGCCTAAACTTGTCTTCTGCTCATAAAATTTAGAAAGCTTCGCAGATGCTTGAGTTCTAGGCTTGATTGTGCAGAGATGCTTAACTAGGAATTGCACTTAAAGATGATTCTATCTGAGCCAGAGGTAAAAACTTCCATTTGGAAAATGAAGTTGGGAAAGTTCTAACTTAGGTCACTTCTGAAATCGGCAGATGGTCTAAATCATGGATGACTTCTAGTCTCTTGTCTAATGTACGCTTCATTAAAATAAAAATATTGCATTACTGTGTAGTTCATGTAACTGAGAAAAAAAAAAAAAAAATCCAAGTGGATCAATATTGAATAAAATTGTAATTGAATTTCTGTTTTAGTGTTTAAAGGGATAGTTCACTCAAAAATGAAAATTGTCCCATAATTTACTCACCCTCAAGCCATCCTAGGTGTATATGACTTTCTTCTTTCAGTCAAACACAGTCTGAATTATATTAAACAACATCCTGGCTCTTCCAACCTTTATAATGGGAGTGAATAGTAGCCGATATTTTGAAGCACAAAAAAGCACATCCATACATCATAAAAATAATCCATTTACCTCCAGGGGGTTAATAAAGGCCTTCTGAAGTAAAGGGATGCGTTTTTGAGAAAAAAAAAAAATCCATATTTATAATTTGATGAACTAGAATCACTGGCTTGAGGGTAAGTAAATTATGGGATAATTTTCATTTTTGGGTGAACTAACCCTCTTATGCTAACCAAGGCTGCATTTAATTGATTTTGAAAAAATAATAATAATAAAAAAATACAGTAACATTGTGAAACATTGCAATTTAAAATAACTTTTCCATTTTAATTAATTAATTTATTTATTTTATTATTATTATTTTTTTTTAATGTAATTTATTCCTGTGATGGCAAAGCTGAATCTCCAGTCTTCAGTCACATGATCTTTCAGAAATCATTCCATGCAGATGGTGCTCAAGCAACATTTCTATTTATTGTCATTGTTGAAAACAGTTAATATTTTTGTGGAAACTGTGATGCATTTTTTAGAATTCTTTGATAAACAGAAAGCTCAAAAGAACATTTGGATTTTTTTTTTCTTTTGCAACATTGTAAAAGTATGTCACTTTTGAACAATTTAATGCATCCTTGCTGAATAAAAGTATGAATTTCTTACAAAAAAGTCTAATATTAATAAGCTTTAAATCAGTTACATTCAGTGGGGGCAATTAAAAATTGTATTATTATTATTTTTTTAATTATTTTATTAAATAGAATTATTTTGTTCAATTAATTATGATCAAGTCTTTCTCAGTGTAAATAGTTTTAATATGGCACTGTTACTGACCAACAGATTGCAGATATTTCTGGTATATTTGTAACAGTTTTTGAACTGAAACAAATTAAAATGTTACAATTCCCTTCTGTCTCCTATTTTTTACTAAAGTAATCTTTCTATCTGCATAGTTTGTCATGCCACCACCATTTTGAGTTTCAGTGCATAATGAATTGCATCTGCTCTTGCTCCAGCCTCAGCTTTTGTCTTATCCCATTGTTTGTTCCAGTGGGTTATTTGTCTTTCTCATTGGAGAAGCCAAGATTTGAAAAGATAAAACGCATAATTACCAGTGGCTCACATATTCATGTGGTCTGTTCGAAGCTTTCACACCAGTGTTCAGGAAGCAATTTAGCTGTTTCCATGGGCTGCCCTCTCATCTTCCCTAAAAGACACAAAATTAAGCAAAAACAATGTTTTCATGTGGCCAAAGACCGCTTTAGGAATTGCAGGTGCTAGCCACTGCTAAAAAAGAGAGGAAGGAAAAAGGAAGAAAGGAGAAGACATACAAGAAAATAAGGAAAAAATCGAAGGTAGGAAATGAGGATTGAAAGAGAAAAAGTAAACAAAAATGGATGGAAGCAAGACATGAAGAAGACTAAAAGGAGTTATTTGTGTCTCTGTGGTGTTGAACTATGAAAATGTGTTGAGTGTTCACCTTTGAGCTGAACTCAGTCAACTTTTTTATTATCTGTGGAGTTACATTTGGTAAAGCAGGCTGACAATACCTGTCATACAAACTAACGAAACTTTCACAAACAAAACGCGAGAGTCTGAACACGTTTAAATTCCCCTAAACAGCTGAAAGTTTTGATGCTGGAGTGTCAGTTTCAGTTTAGAGGTCTTTATCTCTCGCGCATGTATGGAAATGAGGATATACACCGACATAATAGAAGATGAGAATAGAAGATGATATGGAGCGACTGAGGATTGGATGTTCTCCAGGTTTGCGGTAGAAAGCAGATAGAGACAGAAACTCGCTGCGGAAGAAATGGGAAGAGCGTGTCTGGGGGATCTAAAAGAAAAAAAAAACACAATAGGTAAAGCTGTGACAGACAGGTCGGTATAGACACAGAAACGAGAACGAGTGAAAGATAAAGAAAGCAAGAATGAGCGCTACTGTACAACACAAGCGGCGGATTCCTAGCGTGTGCCTCTTTTGGGAGAAATACGCATTTAATTTTGGCGAGTGGCTCTTATAGCCTAGTTCTGCTCCTGCCTGCCGTGATCCGTTCCATCATTTAAACTCTCAAGGTAAAGAAAATCTCGGTTCCAGCAGCGAAATTGCATTCGGAAGCAAGTTAGCTTGCATTGATAAGAGTAGCCTCATTCTGCAGCAGTCCAATCTGTCCCCCATAGAGACTTTCTCACTGGCGGTTCTGGTGCCAGACACTCCTGGATTGGCCATGATGCCTTCCTCTCCTAGCTGTTGATTGTGCATTATCAGAGCCCCTCACACACCGAAAATTACATGTAGCACCAGAGGTGGTCATGACAATGATAGCTGGTTTCCATGGCAATCAAAAGACCTTTTGGAAAGTGGCGAGGCCTGTCGCATTGTGATAATAGCCCCACTCATTTCGCTCTAATTGAAAAAGCTTTTGGGGAAAAAAAAAGATTCCACCTCTTTCTTTCATTGTAGAACTAAAGCAAGGTAAATAGGCTTGTGGAACGCCCCTTAAATGTATGCATATAATTTTGTGACATCTGTCTCACCAAAGCGCATTATTGTCAACAGTCTCTTGGTGCATTGAGCGTTTACAAAAAAGGGTAAATTATTATTTGTAATTCCATGTCCTTATACTCATATGCAATCATGCACATTGGGGTATAGTTCACTTTTAAAGCCCGTTTTTGTTATCATATTATTTTAATCATTATCGTAATCATGAGAGTACTGGTTTGTAGCGCAAATAGTTTTGCTGTTTACTGCATTTTGTTATTCTTCTAGTTATTTATAGTACCTATAACATCTAATAAATTTAAAATCCTTCAAATTAAAAGAAAATCTTACCTCTGCTTTGCAAAATAAGGTAGAAGAGTTATTTCAGAATGATTCAAATCAGTAACTCATCTTGTTGAACTAGTCATTAAACTAGGCTTATAAGAGTAATTCGTTTAGGGAATTAGGCTTTGCTTGATGTGCTGTTGCTGTATGTCTTTTGATTCACAAAACAACAACAACAATAACAGCAACGATCACATGCAACACAGACAGTGAAGTCCCATTTATGTATGAACAATGACTCTTATGATCTGATTCTTTTTTAGTGAATCAAATACCTATAGCTTGACCAGTGAAGTGTAAGGGCTAGATTTACTAACAGCTTTCGTCAGCACAAACCCTCTTTTGGCGTAAGGATTTATTGTAAGGATTTACTAAAGACACGCAATGAAAAATTGGCGCTGAAAAGGTGGACACAGTTATTTTTGCGGCTGACTCCTTACTGCATATGCATTTGTAGGAGTTTCCCTTTCAGATGCAACATTTATGGGAGGAGAGAATTCAAATGAATCACGCAAGGTGATTTACTAAGGTTTGCGCTAGTCAATTTATTGGTATTTGCACCATTATTTACCGCCTAAAAACAAAGAGGTGCTAAATTGCGCTGTTCTTGGTAGATTGCATTTGTCATTATGAAAATGATCTGGCTGTGTCTGTGTTCTTTAAAGGGATAGTTCACCCCAAAATTAAAATTATCCCATGATTTACTCACCCTCAAGCCATCCTAGGTGTATATGACTTTTTTTTTTCAGCCAAACACAATTGGAGATATATTTAAAAATGGCTTTGTAATGGCAGTAAATAGGGGTCACCCAGAAAAGCCCTTTTTGAAACCACAAAAAAAAAAAAAATGCAACTGGGGGTTAATAAAGGCCTTCTGAAGCAAAGCGATGGGTTTTTGTAAGAAAAATATCTATATGTAAAACTTTATTAAATATAATAACTACTGTAGCTTCTGGCAGACGACCGTACACATACCACAAAAGTAACCCATGATGCAATGTATGACAGAGGGTCACGGGTGTAGGAGTATCGTAAGCTTAGAAGCCTCTCGCAGTTCAAACAAATAGGGCTGGGTAACAAACTCAAGCTCTTGTATCTTCTCTTATATCGAAATCCTCCAATATTTCAAATCGGTGCGTACAGCCGTCTGCCGAAATCTAGTTATTATAGTTAATAAGGTTTTAAATATGGATATTTGTCTTACAAAAACCCATCGCTTCTCTTCATAAGGCCTTTATTAACCCCCTGGAGCTGTATGGATTACTTTTATGATGGATGGATGCATTTTTTTGGGCTTAAAAATGTGGCCCCTGTTCACTACCATTATGAAGCATGGAGGAGTCAGTATATTTTTAAATATAACTCTGATTGTGTTTGTCTTAAAGAAGATAGTCATATACACCTAGGATAGCTTGAAGGTGAGTAAATCATGGGAAAATTTAATTTTTTGTCTGAACTAACCCTTTAATTTTTGCTTTGCCAGTAAATTACATGCAGAACTTTCCACTCCCATTGGTGCTTTATTTTTTTTTATTTTTTTTTTTGGAATTGTGCTTTCACTCTAATTTAGTAAATCTGACCCTAAATCTTAAAACTAAACCTTTGGTTATTTTTAGTGAATCAAATACATACATCACAACCAGTATATTTTGAATCCCAACACAAATAACTCTTACTAGTCAGTTTTTTTTTTTGTTTTTTTTAAACTAATTCGGGCTTTACTCGTTGTGCTGTATGTTTTTGATTCACTCAAAAGAACTGACTTGTAAGAGTCATTTGTTTTACGATTCAGAATACACTGGTTTGACTGTATGGCTGATTTCAGAATGGCATGCTAACATACTACTCTATTTCCAACATCTTTATATAGTATTATGCTACTGTTCCATACTGTAGTCTATGTATTTGTTTCACTAACAAAACCAGTTTATAAGATTCATTCATTATGGGATTCAGGCTTCACTGGTCATGCTATATATCTTTGATTCACTAAAATAATTTGTTAGTTAATCGGACTACACTGGTCATATTGCATGCTTATTTTTGCAAACAATCCGTGATTACAACTACTATTTTGCAATACACAGTGTTTTATTATTTCACAAACTTAGTTATGACTCTTTTACTATGGTGCTGAAGGTTCAGCAGCGGTGGAGCATTATACTGTAACTCACAATACAGTCAAGTTAGTTAAGCAAAACACAGTGACATCTACAGGACAGGCAGAGCCATACAATACGTTTTCTTGCTGCCACTTTGTGATTTGCATTAAAATATAAGAATTACTACAGGGATCAGACAAGACTTGCACAAGGGCGGTGGCCCATGTGGGATTTGAAACTCTTGGTTAGATTGTACTAAGATCCTGCTGTGGAAAGCATTTGAAACACCGAATGCATATACCTAGGAATGTTTGTCTCCATTCATGGAATATTCTAGTTAACCTCTTTTTAAAGGTCAGATCAGTAGGAGTAATATAATTGTTTTGTTGTCACATTTTAAAATGATCAACGTGAATGATGTCATCTCCACAACAATACACACTTGGTTGTGTGTTACAAGCCCATTTGAGGACTAGCAGTCACAGGTGATAAGCATGTTAATTCAAAGCCATTGAACAGACTGTAAATAGAAGTGTCATTGAAAATGGAACACATCAATGCTAAGTGAAGTGTTTACTTCATACTGAATGATTCATTGGGCAGCGAGAGCACTCTCAATGAAGTCAGTGGAGCTGTGTGGCTCTCATACCATTCCTGTTTTTATACTCCGAATAATACTAAGATTTATAGAGAGATGTAGCAGGAGAATTAACCTTTTAAACTGTTTTGTAAAAATGAGCACTTCTCAATGATTGAATCACGTTTGTTAACCTTGCCAGAGGCAATCGGCACTTAGAGGACTGAGGACAGTAATTCCAGTGTCCTGCAAAAAAAACAAAACAAAAACATTTAAAATACTGAAAACATGGCTGGCTCTGTAGTGCGATAACAAAAAAGGCTGATGATATATGCTGTGATTTTTTTAGAGATATCTAGATTGGTAGAGATTCTGCTGTGCCATTTGTACTACGGTACAAATGCATTCAGAACTGGGATTTGAACTGAACTGAGAACTGAGATTTTGGTCCGTATTGACAGGATAGCATCACGTGTCACGGTTTGAGCTTTGTGACGTTGCGTTATCCTGCTGGAAGTAGCCATCAGAAGATGATACACTGTGGTCATAAAAGGATGGACATGTCAGCTACAATATTCAGGTAGGCTGTGGCATTTAAACAATGCTCAATTGGTACTAAGGGTTACAAAGGTTCGGCCTGTTGTGCATTCAGAGATGCCCTTCTGCGGACCTTGGTTGTAACAAGTGGTTATTTGAGTTACTGTTGACTTTCAATCAGCTAGAACCAGTCTAGCCATTCTCTGACCTCTGGCATCAAGAGGAAATGTTCTTCCACAGAACTGCCGCTCACTGGATATTTGCTCTTTTTATGACCATTCTTTGTGAACCCTAGAGATGGTTGTGCGTGAAAAGCAGTTTCTGAAATATTCAGACCAGTCTGTCACCAACAACCATGCCATGTTCAAAGTCACTTAAAGGTGACCTATTATGCCCCTTTTTTTTTTTCTTTTTTTTTTACAAGATGTAATATGAGTCTCAGGTGTCCCCAGAATGTGTCTTGTAAAGCTTCAGCTCAAAATACCCCATGGAATTTTATTATACCATGTTTTGACTGCCTATTTTTGGGTGGGAGAAAAACATGCACTGATTTGGTGTCTGTACATTTAAATGCAAATGAGCTTGTGCTCCCCGCCCCTAAGCTCACGATTCCAATACACTGAGGCATAAATAATACAGGAGAAGCTCACACAGCAAATATAACTGTCAAAATGGATCATTACAAACTGTTTGTGATACAGCATATCAGATCACATAGGTATGGCATGTATTTTGCTAACATTCAATTCTGAATGAGTTTGATAGTGCGTTGCACGGCTAATGTGGCTAAAGCTACACATTGTTGGAGAGATTCAATAACAATGCAAGCATTTTCGGGTTAAAAATGAAAATAAAGACATGGCTCTGGTCTCCATGAGTACAGTAAGAACAATGGCAACTTTAGCCACATTTAACAGTACATTAGCAACATGCTAACGAAACACATCGTGAAAGACAATTTGCAAACATCATGAAATATATATGAAATTGGATCATGAACAGTTGGTATCGATCCACCTTTGAGAATTTTGCTGAACAGCCTCACTATAGACTGTACCATTGGAACTATAGACTCCCAGGCCAGTAAAAGAGGCACCAGACTAAATTTCCAAAGTCAGACACAAGCACAGAAGCCTGCCACCCTACGACTATAAATCAATTTCTATTTAGATCAAGCAGATTCAAATGTGAAGGCCTAATGTGGCACTGAACAAACAGGCCAGGCGGATGATGAATGTGAGGGGGAACGTAATGGGCCGACCGACTGATAGCCCACTATCACAAGCATCCATCTTCCTTAATTCCCGGTGCAGTCTACTGGATCCTGTCCAACACACTCAGATGAATTGTCAAAGACACAGAGAGGCATTTTGAATCAGCCTGTTTGAGTTATAGCTGTCACTTCTCTGCCTACCAAACTTCACTCTTTTCATCCCTCTGAAATATCAATTATTAAGCCCTGCTTCAGAGGTGTACCGAGGTTGTGCAGATACTCTAAAATATCCACTGAAGTGCAGTGTCTTATTCAAACAGTGTCGACACTAATGAATTTGTATATGGGCATGAAAATCGCCCAGATCGCAACTCTCTGCAGCACATCTTTTACTTGACTTGCAAACAAGTTTCACGAGAGACTGTAAATGGGGATATATTGGTGTCATGACACTTTCATGTACATGTAAAAGTAAAAAAAGTCACATTTACTGAATCTCTGTTGGTTGTTACATAAGGTGATGCAATAGCAATGCAATTCAGTAGTACTTTTTGTCTTATGAGCATAAACTCTCTCTTTATATATAATTTTAATGATACTTTTGAATATTTAATTAAATATTTTTTTATAAATATTTAGATACTTCAAAGAATGCAATATTATTTACATTTAAAAAGAATATATTTGCTCCAAAAAGAGCCATAGCTAAAGAAAAAACGGTAGAAAAAAACAGCAAGTAGTCAAAATGTGTTGGCCTTTGAAATGGGGTTTATAATGCTTTCGTAAAGAAAAATAAATTAAATGATGAAATAATGAAAGATAATTATTGATGCAGTAAATCCATGATGTTGTAAAACAGTATTTCAGCTATGGTTGCTTTTGTAATCTTTATGTATTTCAGAATTGACTTTCACTTTAGTGCTTGTTTGGATGAAGCTTAAGGTTTTAATACAGAGCAAATACAAAACATTTGTCATGCCTCATTTATAATGTATGTATTCAGTGAAAACAGAGTAGATTCACATTTGGATCGTTGTTGAGTTGTTTCCCTCCCAGCATTTTAGACCCTGGGTGGTAAATGTCTCCCTGACAACTATAATAATAATTCATGAGATATTGCAGAGATACATATGTATTCATAGCATGAAATACAACGTGCTATAAAGTGACCTAATAAATGGAATGAGATCATTTCGGCACAGTAATCGAACAATGCAGGAACGTTTGTGATTCCTTGAACAGCCTTACATTTTGAAATGTGTGTGTTTAAAAAAATGTTTTCAAAAATCTGTCTTTTTTTCTGTTCCTGTTGAGCTTTTTCTCTTTGTCTGTGTTTGATATTTGTTGTGGAAAACCAGCATGATCTATTTAATAAGTAAATCAGCTTGCCCACTGAGAGCCTGAAGCAGTAATACAATCAAAATCAATGGGCTATAGAGATGAAAATAGCTTTTGTCATGCAGCTATGTTACAGTGATTTTGGTCAGTTTAAAACAGGCACGGCTAACCAACATAAATGAGTGATAATGAATATTTTGGAGCACAATCCAAAGTGGATTAAACAGTTTATATTACAGCTTATATAAAAATACAAATAGTATATTTATTATTAGATTTAAACAGATGCAGCTAAATACAGTAATATAATGTTTTGTTGTTTATATTATTTTTAATATCATGTACAATCTATTGTACCCACGACATTGTTCACATTGTTTTAGACGTGGGTAATAATTATCAGTGCTGGGGAAAGTTACAAAGTAATGCAATATTGCAATATTACGATATTGCGTTACTCCCTTAAAAAGTAACTAATTGCATTACTTAGTTACTTTTTATGGAAAGTAATGCGTTAAGTTATTTTTGCGTTACTTTTTCTGGCCTGGTCTGTTTGTTTGTTTGTTTATTTTTATAACAACAAAAAAGTTTCTATTTTGGTAAATGTAAAGGCCCTTTCACACGATGGGCCCTATCATACACCCAGCACAATGCGGCGCCAGGTGCGACGCAAGTGTTTTTTTGCTAGTTTCAGCCCGACTCAGTTATCATTTTCACATCCTGCGACACGTTGTTTAAATAGCTAATGAATTTGCATCCATTTGTGTGCCCCTGGGCGTGCTGGTCTGAAAACGAGGTGTGTTAAGGTGCATTGTTGGCGTGTTACTATTTTGAGGCAACTAAAATAGACTCCACCATTGACCAACTGAATGGCGCAATATTTGTTTTGTTATTTAAAGAGCACGCTACTAATATATGCCTGTATGCCAGTGCACAACACGCATACACTCTGCTTATTACACACATAGGGACGCGCAGCAGCACACAAACATGCCAAATATTAAAAATAAAAGGATTACAATGTAAAAGATTATTATTGTGTGTTATAAAAATGCTTTAATGAAATCTGGCTTCAGTTTTTCCGCTTGCAAATTCCGCCACGTAAATTGCGAATCCGCCATGGTGCGAGCGCATCTGGCTTTTAAAGGGAATGAGAAATGACACTCTGATTGGTTTATTGCATGTTATGCCCAAAACTAGGGATGCACCGATACCATTTTTTAAGGACCGAGTACGAGTACCGATACTTTTTTCTAGTATTCGCCAATACCAATACCGATGCCTATACATTTATGGATCTTTACAAAATGTTCGTCATGCATCGGATCATGTAAGTATAGTATTTATTTGGATGTTGACATTTGATTCTGAATGAGTTTGATAGTACTCCGTGGCTAAAACTAACATTACACACTGTTGGAGAGATTTATAAAGAATGAAGTTGTGTTTATGCATTATACAGACTGCAAGTGTTTAAAAATGAAAATAGTAACAGCTCTCTTGTCTCCGTGAATACAGTAAGAAACGATGGTAACTTTAACCACATTTAACAGTACATTAGCAACATGCTAACGAAACATTTAGAAAGACAATTTACAAATATCACTAAAAATATCATGTAATCATAGATCCAGACGTTAATACTGCCTGTCCTTGTCTAATGCCTTGAACATGAGCTGGCATATGCAAATATTGGGTGCCCAATATTACATATTAAAGGTTACGTACACATTAAAGGTGCCCAAGAACGTTCTTTCACAAGATGTAATATAAGTCTAAGGTGTCTCCTGAATGTGTCTGTGAAGTTTCAGCTCAAAATACCCCATAGATTTTTTTAAATTATTTTTTTTAACTGCCTATTTTGGGGCATCATTAACAATGCACTGATTTACACTCGGTGCCGCCCCCTTAAATCGCGTGCTGCCTGCCACACCAGCTGTCGACTATATTACAGCGAATTTACAAAGTTCACACAGCTAATATAACCCTCAAATGGATCTTTACAAGATGTTCGTCATGCATGCTGCATGCATGCTTCGAATTATGTGAGTAAAGTATTTATTTGGATGTTAAAGTTTTATTCTGAGTGAATTTGAGGCTGTTCTCCGTGGCTAACGGCTATTGCTACACTATTGGAGAGATTTATAAAGAATGAAGTTGTGTTTATGCATTATACAGACTGCAAGTGTTTAAAAAATGAAAATAGCGACGGCTCTTGTCTCCGTGAATACAGTAAGAAACGATGGTAACTTTAACCACATTTAACAGTACATTAGCAACATGCTAACGAAACGTTTAGAAAGACAATTTACAAATATCAGTAAAAATATCATGCTATCATGGATTATGTCAGTTATTATTGCTCCATCTGCCATTTTTCGCTGTTGTTCTTGCTTACCTAGTCTGATGATTCGGCTGTGTGCAGCTCCAGACGTTAACTGGCTGCCCTTGTCTAATGCCTTTTATAATGTTGGGAACATCATGGGCTGGCATTATGCAAATATTGGGGAGTACACCCCGACTGTTATGTAACAGTCGGTGTTACAGTATGTTGAGATTCACCTGTTCTTCGGAGGTCGTTTAAACAAATGAGATTTATATAAAAAGGAGGAAACAATGGGGTTTGAGACTCACTATATGTCTTTTCCATGTACTGAACTCTTGTTATTTAACTATGCCAAGGTAAATTCAATTTTTGAATCAAGGGCACCTTTAATGATCCCGACTGTTACATATAAGTCTGTGTTATGTTGAGATCCGCCTGTTCTTCTGAGGTTTTTTAAACAAATGAGATTTACACAAGAAGGAGGAAACAATGGTGTTTGAGACTCACTGTATGTCATTTCCATGTACTGAACTCTTGTTATTCAACTATGCCAAGGAAAGTTAAATTTTTGATTCTAGGGCACCTTTAAAATAGGGCCCCAAAAGTGAAATGAAAGTCAAATTCACACCAGTTCAGTAAAGGGCACAGCTCAAACAAGCCTTTCAGCTGTGCTGCCATTCTGAAATACAGAAGAATAGGATGCAGGAGAAGTAAATGAGTAAATGTATGCTCACATTTAGTCTAGAGCTAGTCTAGAATAACCATCTTGTTTACACAGCGCACACAATGCCTCTGCACTTACTCTTGATTTCTCAGTGTCTGTCAATACATGGGAAAACAAAGTAACTTGTGTTACTTATTTGAAAAAGTAACTTACATATTTTGTTGTAAATTTAAAAGTAATCTGCTACTTTACTAGTTACTTGAAAAAAGTAATCTGATTACATTACTTGCGTTTACTTGTAACAAGTATTTTCTCAGTTTGAGACTACTTAACAGACCCAGGTTTTATTTTGGCATGTTTCCTCTAGCCCACCACCATATACTGTGATTTTAAATAATCCATTGCGTACACAGAATTTTGACTGTCAGTTTATTTCATTTTTCTGCCACAAAACAGCCACTTAGACAGCAAGAATCTGTCTGACAATATCTAAAGAGAATATAGTTGGTACCAGAACAATAGACTGGAATAAAAAATTAATTGCACTGCACTGTTGACCAGATGTACAGAAAACAAAAACAAAGAAATGTTCAGATATGTGTGTGTGTGTGTGTGTGTGTGTGTGTGTGTGTGTGTGTGTGTGTGTGTGTGTGTGTGTGTGTGTGTGTGTGTGTAATCAAAATATCTGTCCACCCAGAAGTACTCATTATTTTCCAGACATAGCTCACAACACAGTTTTGCTCATGCATATTTAGTTTACTTGCTACTTAGTGCAAGTTTCTTGATGCTATGCACGTGTGGCAAGTCAGTGATTACATTCCTCAAAAAAAAACATTTTGTATAAAACTAAAACTGTTGTATAAAACTGTAAATGATCCAACTCCTGAAAGTTGCATGGAGCCAGAAAAATCTGATTTTTACTGTTGATTTTGAACTAGCTCTTCCCATTTTACTATGCAATATGCATTAGATGACAGTATACAATACCGTTCAAAAGTTGTTGTTTTTTTTAAATTTATGAAGTAAGTTTCTAATGCTTACCAAGTTTGCATTCATTTATCAAAAATGCAACAGTCATATTTTGAAAAATTATGATTTAAAATAACTGTTTTCTATTATATTTTAGATGACAAAGCTGAATTTCCAGCATCATTACTCCAGTTTTCAGTGTCACATGATCCTTCAAAAATATTTTTAATTTGCTGATTCGGTGCTCGAGCTCAAATATTTCGTATTATTATCAATGTTCAAAACAGTTGTGCTGCTTGATTTTTTATTTTTTTTTCTTATTTTATGAATAGCCCATTAAAGAACAAGATGTTCTCTTGCCGAATACACAGAAACATTCATAAACAACATGAAAACATTGCAGGCAACATCATCACAGCGGTGCCTCCTATTAGAATCAACAGTTGCTCATGACAGAATGATGTCTGTGGGCCCCGAGTACACCAGGCATCTGGCACGCACTCCAACGAGCCGCACGGATGTCATCCATTATTGAGATATTTCAAAAAAATCAATACGTTAAACCTCTAATTAGACCCAAATTAATAATGATCATTTAGTGTGTCAATTACAAACTGTGCAGAAGCCAAATGAAGCTCATAAATAGCATGCTAATGAGGCATCATGCAGTCAGGGGCCTCTTAGCATGTTTAGAGTTGATAATTGTGTCAGACCCTTTGATTCTTCCTACTGTCAACAATGTGATATCAACAGGAGTGCGAGGAAGATGTCTGCTTACTTGTGTACTTAGAAAAGTGAGATTGATAATAGCATTTTACAGGTTATTTCTTCTTTTTTCCGTGGGCTGCTACAGTTCAAACCAGTTCATTCTCACTGCTCTGTGACAAAGGTTGGTATAATGCTAGAATGAAATTACTTTTCAGATGCTTCCCGCTGTATCTCAAAACCTAAATTCCTGGGTGATATGACTGGAAAGCTGATGTATGATTATCAATTATCTACCTGTCCACAGAACTGAAGATATGCACATTTTCCATTTTATCTCATCAATCACCATCAAATTCGGAATCCTTATCTTCTGTGACTATTATGCCACTAAGTTAGAAAGTGCCTCTCAAAAACTTTTGGATATTACTTAAAGTTTTCTCTGGCATCCTCTGGGCTATTTTCTTAGTTTACTGATTGAACAAAGCACAAACTTTTAAAGTTTCACCCAATGATGTTTTATGACATTTCTGAGAGAGAAAAAAATGAAAGAAAAAGAATGAAAAGAGGCAGGGATGCATGAAGGAGAAAACATGGCTGTCTTAGGCACTTTCAGATGCTGAAAGAAGATGAAATTTGACATCATATTCTCATCAGATGTGAGAGTGCTTGCCGGTTTGTTTATTTATTTATTTATTGTAGTAAGTGAAATTACTTTGCTTTTTTAGTAGTCTCCAAATAAAAAATATATTAATAAGCCATTAAATTACTTTTATACATCTAATTCTTAATATCAGTATTTGTCAATGGATGTCTGGTTTATATGGCCACACAGTGACACACAGTGAGCCATGCTTCAAATGAACTACAAGACTGAAATCAATATTGGTGAGATTTTTAAAATGCTTTTAAAGAAGTCCTTTATGTAGGCTGCATTTATTTGATCAAAAGAACAGCAATATTGTGAAATATTATTACAGTTTAAAATAAAGCTGGGAAAGCTCAATTTTCAGCATCATTACTCCAGTCTTTAGTGTCACATGATCCTTCAGAAATCATTCTAATATGCTGATTTGGTCAGTGTTGGGGGTAATGCATCTTTTTCTTGGTTCTAGTAAAGTAACACATTACTTTTTCAATTTACAATAAAATAGCTAAGTTACTTTTTCAAATAAGTAACGCAAGTTACTTTTTCACATTTATTGACTGACAGCTCTCCTGTCCCCATGCTGAAAGAAATGAAGTGCAGAGGTGTGCGCATTGTGTGAACATGATAGTTATTGTAGTTCTAGACTAAATGTGAACATGCTTGCACAAAAACACACTTGCACAACATTCAGTATTCCTCAAAATGAATGAAAACAGTGAAATGCAATCTCAGAATTGTATGCAAACCTATAATAATAACTGTAGTAACTATATTACGTTACACAAATATACTTTATGTATTTAATCTCACTTTTTTTAACCAATGAGTCTTTGCTGCTGACCTTCAATGATCTAATTCAATCATACTAATAAGTAAAAATTATTTTAGATTAGATTTAGAAATAAGTGTTGAACTTCCTTCTCCTGTATCCTATTCTTCTTAGAAAGGTTTGTTTGAACAGCGCCCTCTACTTTACAGGTGTAAATATGCATTTCCTTCGGCCTGACGCTTATTCATTTCACTTTTGGTGTGAAAGGGCCTTTACATTTGCCAAAAATAAACCTTTTTTTTTTTTTTTTTGATGTTATTAAAAACAAACAAGCAAGCCCAGCCCAGGTGAGAAAAAGTAACGCAAAAGTAATGTAACACATTACATTTCATAAAAAGTAACTAGCGCAATTAGTTACTTTTTTAGGAAGTAACGCAATATTGTAATCCATTACTTTTAAAAGTAACTTCCCCAACACTGGATTTGGTGCTCAAGAAACATTTCTTATTATTATCAATATTGAAAACAGTTGTGCTTAATATGGTTGTTGAAACATTGTCAAATACTTTTTTTTCAGGATTCTTTGATAAAAAGAAAGTTAAAAAGAACAGCATTTCTTTAAAATAGAAATCTTTTGTAACATGTCGTTAGTGTCACTTCGGATTAATTTAATGCATCCTTGCTGAATAAAACTATTAATTTTTTTGAAAAATAACAATCTACTGACCCTAAACTTTTGAAAAGTACTTTAATATCTACTCAAAATGCTCCTAAATTTTCTGTTACTTTTTAAAGTTGTTAGTGTATGTTATTTTGTAATTCAATTATATGTTTTCAGTTTTATTTACTGTTTTGCATCAAAGCATTTCCTACAGTTTAAGTTTGAGTAAATTAAATTGTGTGGAGATAGCTTAATTATTGTAAACAAGTAAATTTAATGCATTCATGCAGAAAATAAGTAAATTAGTGTTACAGCCACCAGTGGGGTATGTTGAAACAACAGCACGCTTTGTTCTTGACATTAATTTACACAATTTAACATTTCTTTACTACTTTAATATGTAGCAGACAAATATGTGAATGTTATTTCAAAGACTGAGATAGAAAAAAAACACTGCGTTAAAAATGTTTGAGCATTTGATGATGATGAATGAATGTTCTTATGTAGAATGAAAGAATTTGATTACTTTTTTCGCCTTATATACTTTATATTTGTTTTCTTTGTGTGAACATGTTGTAGTAATTAGTAGGGCATCTGGGAACGTGTTTATGTTGAGGCAGTAACAATCATACCTGTGAGTTGCGCATGTGTCTCTGTATGGAGCAAGCGTGTGGCAGTTAGCGTGGAAGTTGTGGTTGATAGCAGATTAGGATAGTCTGTCAGGCCAGTGCTGTGCGTGACGGCAACTGTGCTGCTGTCAGGGGTGTCTGGGTGAGAGATTGCAGAGCGGCATAATTAGCAGACTAGCCTGCTGAGTGCTGGATGCTGCCGGGCTCCGTCCTCACTGTGGCTTGTCTCCAGTATGACAAAAGTTTGAGCTCTCATCTTCCTCTCCTTCTCGAACACTCAGGTTTATATTCATAGAGGAGAGCAGATGGGGTAGTGCACGCTCTCACGCTGTCCAAACCCTCCTATGATCGCAAAGATCTCAAGGCATGACGTGGCAGCTCTGTTCAAAAGCAGTGGTATAGAAAGACACAGAAGTACCAGAGGGAATTTCCTGGCTTTAAACAACCGAACATCAGAGAACTGACAAATCTGTGCTCGTTCGCTGTAGCTACATCCCGGTTTTAACCTCGATCAAGTGTTCATTTTGAGAACTGGCGTTCATGATATTGATTCTTTAGATGGTTCTCTCCTGATTTTCATTTACATGCAGTTTTCATCCAATTAGAGATGCATAACGTTTTAAAGCATAGAAATGAAACTGTTTGTGTGATCTTGGAAGTCAAGTAAAGGTGTAATGACACTCCCCATAATACGATTTTCCACCGACTGGGATCGTCATTTCTTTCACACCAGGACACTAAACACTTATTAGAATCTAACAGAATGGTAGCATAAAAAAAACGTCCTTACTCACCTTGATTACACTATAAGCTTGGGAGGCAAAGTGCCTGTTACCCCTTAGTAGAGCATGTTAGTACATTGATGTTTTTTAGGAGTTTATTTTTTTTTCCTCAAATACCTTTCATTCAGTTATCTTTTTCCATTGGAAAGCTGTTTATGTTTGAAGCATAAATCTTATTACTTTATTCTTAAAGGGTTAGTTCACCCAAAAATGAAAATTCTGTCATTAATTACTCATCCTCATGTCGTTCCACACCCGTAAGACCTTCGTTCATCTTCGGAACACAAATTAAGATATTTTTTATCAAATCCGATGGCTCAGTGAGGCTACCATTGACAGCAAGATCATTTCCTTTTTCAATGCCAAGAAACGTTCAAAGCTTCAAAGCTTTACGAATCTTTTGTTTCGATTCAGTGGTTCAGAGCGCCAAAATCATGTGATTTCTGTAAACGAGGCTTCGTTACGTCATAAGAGTTTTGAAATTTCAATGGTTCACATGACTTTGGCAGTTTAATACACATGAACCACTGATTCAAAACAAAAGATGTGTAAAGCTTTGAAGCTTCATGAAGCAGTGTTTTGAAATCTCCCATCACTAGATATTGTTTAATAAAGTAGTTTTTTCTTTTCTTTTTTTTTGGTACACAAAATTTATTCTTGTCGCTTATAGACCCCTTAATCGCCTACGTCACTGTGACGTCACTGCTCTAGCTGGAGGCAAAACATAAATAAGAACTAATAGCAGGCGCGCTAAAAGTTTGAGGTTTTGACTTTAAAATGTCGTCTTGTTGTGTTTTTGGCTGCCAGAATAGAAGGAACAGGACTTTTGGTTCAAAACTAAAGTTTTACCAGATCCCGGCAGACATTCCTTCACAGAAATCAAAAAGATAATTGTGGTTGAAAGCAATACGGCGTACAGACGGAGACGATCATAAATAATACTCGTATTTGCAGTGCACACTTCATATCAGGTAAAATAATCAATGCATATGTAATGGTGTGTTGGTTTTATCTAGTACAAATCAGCAAGTTTCTGTTTTATAGGTGAAATGTCGCCAACTTTCAGCACACTGGCTACCTTAAATGTTAAACAAACATACAGCGATAGATGTGTGTGCCATCCTTTGAATGGTCTCATAAAATAATCCACATTGCTAATGCTAGCCATAATCATAGTTAGCCCAGCATTAGGTTACATTAGACAATAAACCTTGACAAAATGCCCCGAACCACCCGAAAGTAATTCATATGTTGTCTAGGAAATATCCAAAACTTAAGTTAATTTACAAAAATAGCTGTCACGGTCCTGCAGAGTCAGGGGCGCCCCCAAGGGGTGGCCAGGGGTGGCCACGGCCACCCCTGCATAAACTCTGGCCACCCCAGTATGATTTTGCATTGGGTACTATTAATTTAAATGCATAATGTAAATTCACAAGTTCATGAAAGAAAATAAAATGCCACCAAAAAAGATAGATTGACTGACGCCATCAGAGTAGCTGTTTCACTGCCACCAAGAGTCTAAATAGAAATGTCTACAGACCTGAATTTCAAATGTTATTTATACTGTGAAGAGCGTAGGGTAGGGGTGTGCGATATATTTAGTCTACGATTTTATCATAATTGTTGTTTAAAACGATGCACAATCGATCTGACATCCCTGTATGTGATGTTGTCTTGTAGATTAGACAAGTGTCTGTGCGCATTTAGAGTGCACGCTTTCACTGTTAATACATATCACATGAAGAGTGCCGTTTTTCTCCAGATATCAGCATAACAAATGTTATATAAATTTTATTCATGTTTACATTTTAGACATCATTGCCTGTTTTTGCACAATTTCGCCAAAGAATATAGTTCAGATGAAATCCAGAGCATTGTATTGCGTCCCTGAGCAACAAATGGCGCTGTTTCTTTACTGAATGAATCAGCTTTTTGAATGAATAAGTTGAATCAATGAAAATTGGAAAAGATAGGCTACAAGTGACGACGAGGGAGCTTCAGTTGAACAACAGTGAACTGCGGTCAGATGAGATGTTGTCAGACTATGTCAGTAAAATTCAGAAAAATGAACAGGTCCAATCAGCTGTTATTCTGTGCTCGCGGCGCGCACTCAAGAATTGCATGCGCAAATGCGCCGGCGCGCGCTGCATAATTACTTTATTATAGCTTAAATAAAGCCCAAAAGAATACGAGCAATGACCGTCGTTGTTCTGTTGTAAGTTAAGGCATGATATTACCACACATGCGATTAAAGCTGCCTCAAAACTGTGCATGCATGTATTTGTTAACATGGTTTTAAAGCTATTGTTATCCAATTTGTTGGCCTTAAAACGTCTTAAAAATGCACACATGTACACCAGAGAAATCTAAATTTTCTCGGAGGAGCATGCCCCCGAACCCCCCTAGCAAACTATATTTTATGACCTCGGTAATTATGAAACCATAATGAAATCTGAGGTAAATGTGTATTTCTACAAATGTGCACACTTTTGGACTAAAACGATGTAGGTATGTGTATGCAAATAAATGGGACCGAACGCGACTGAATGTAAAGGTTTGTGTCCTCATTATTCTATTAATGACTACCAATTGATTTTGCGATATCTTCTTGTTTCGATTTCAGTGTTCAAATGGGCATACATACATACATATATATATATATATATATATATATATATATATATTGTGACGCGTGTCCCGGGCACTCATCAGCGTCGCCCTGGGAACAAAGAGGAATCACCTGTTCACCCTCATGACCAGCAGATCGGTCACAGGTGTTCCAAATCTGCTGCTCCCTATAAAAGCGGCACACACTGGCTGTATGGTGAGAACTACTCTCCAAGAGACGTGCAGCTAACCTTTGTCTGTTCTCCCTTTGCCAGAGTCAAGCGTGTGACCCGTCTGCCCAACCACAGGAGCACCCACGGCACTCCTTCTCACAGCCACGGAGATTGAAGGAACAGCACGTCACCTTACTGCACTACCTAAATTGGGTTTTCCTAATAAAATCCACCCTCCGGGGACTTTCACCGCAACCCACTTGTCGTGTGTTTCTTCACCCTGCCACAGTGGTGGAGAATGCGGGCAGCCCACTGAAGAAACACAGACACTTCACCGCAAAAAAAAAAAAAAAAAAAAAAAAAAAAAAAAAAAAAAAAGAAAATCACTTTTTTCCTGTTTTTTTTTCCCTCTCCCAGGCGGCTGCCCTCCCTCCCTCTTTCAGCATGGAAGAGCTGCTGAAGCATTTAACCGAGGTGAGCATCCGGCAGCAGCAAATCATGGAGCACATGGCTGCGCGGCAAGGGGAAACCGAACGGGAGCTCTCTGCGCTCCGTGGAGCCGCCGCCCAACAGGTTCCGTTGCCAGACCCCCGAGTACAGGCCACTCAACTCCTGCCTAAGATGACGGCGAACGACGACGTAGAGAACTTTCTACAAATGTTTGAAGCCATCGCCGCCCGGGAAGTCTGGCCACCTGAGGACTGGGCACGGATACTGGCTCCCCTGCTCACTGGCGAGGCACAGCGTGCATATTTCATGATGGACCCAACCCTGGCAGCGTCATATGATGAGCTCAAAAGAGAGATCTTGGGGCGCGTGGGCCTTTCCCCAATATGTGCGGCACAACGTTTCCACGATTGGGAATACCGAAGCCGGGTGCCGGCGCGTGCCCAAGCTGCCGAGCTCACACGTCTCGCTCACCACTGGTTGTTGTCCACCAACCCTACCGCGGCTCAGGTCGCCGAGCGGGTAATAATAGATAAACTCCTCCGTACCCTTCCCCGACCACTCAGGCAGGCGGCTGGCATGCGGAACCCCCAGAGCGTCACAGAGCTTGTCGAGGCCATCGAGCTGGCGGAGGCCGCCCAACACCGAGAGGCTGGGGAGAGGGCGCCGCCTTTTCCCCGGAGGGTGGTCCAGGAGCGACGCACGCCGGAGGGCGCCACGCGCGCAGTAAGCAGGCCGGCGGTTCCTGAGCCCCGCGACGAACCTATGCCTACGGAGCCCCCGCGAGCATGGCTGGCAGGCTGCGCAGTACACCGCGCCCCATCAAAAGCGGCGCCGCGAGCGGAGGTGAAGCTGAATGGCCGCCCCTTCCAAGCCCTCCTCGACTCTGGCAGTGCGGTCAGCCTAGTGCAACCTTCAGTTCTGCCGCCACGCACTGAGTCCAAGACCCTCCTTCCTATCACCTGTGTTCATGGCGACACTCACTACGTGCCCACACGACGGGTGAACATCTCGGCGTCGCAAGGGACTTGGCCAGTGGAGGTGGGCATCGTTAAGGAGCTCCCCGTGCCAGTGCTGCTCGGCCGAGATTGGCCAGGCTTTGAGCCGCTGCTCTCCGCCGCCACCCAGCCGGATAGACAAGCCGGGAACCGCCGCCG
The DNA here is from genome assembly GCF_018812025.1 of Megalobrama amblycephala. Taxonomy (NCBI): domain Eukaryota; kingdom Metazoa; phylum Chordata; class Actinopteri; order Cypriniformes; family Xenocyprididae; genus Megalobrama; species Megalobrama amblycephala. Next base: position 13,407,008 of record NC_063048.1, on the reverse strand, counting down.
CCGACGACCGAAGCGGCCCTCTCCGCGCTGCCCTGCGCTGCTGACCTCTGACAGTGCACGAGATGGTGAGTCCACCCCCCGTAACTCTAATCTCTTCTATGATCTGTTCCAACAGGTGACGGGGGGGGCCGCGTTCGCCAAAGAACAGCTAGAAGACGATCGCCTCAAGCATTGTTGGGGCCAGGTGAGAGAGATAGATGGAAAAGAAGTACGGCCGCCTCCCCATCCGACCCCTCACTTCGTCGTCCGAAACGGCCTGCTATACTGCGTTGCGCCACGGAGGGGGGAGGAAAAACCACTCTTAGTAGTCCCGCGTACGAAAACGGCAGTGATCCTGGAACTTGCTCACGCTCACCCGATGGCTGGCCACCTGGGGGCTCAAAACACAGCGCAGAGAATCAGGGATCGTTTTCACTGGCCGGGACTGGAAGCTGAGGTGAAAAGATTTTGCCAGGCGTGTTCCACCTGCCAACGAACTTCGCCCCAAACTCCTCCCCCCAGTCCGCTCATACCGTTGCCCATCATTGAGGTGCCCTTCGAGCGAGTCGGGATGGATCTCGTAGGGCCGCTGCCGAAATCCGCCAGGGGGCACGAACACATCCTCGTCATCGTGGATTATGCCACCCGGTACCCCGAAGCCATCCCACTTCGCAAAGCCACGGCCAAAGCCATAGCTCAGGAGCTATTTCTCCTTTGCAGTCGGGTCGGCATACCTGCAGAGATACTGACTGACCAGGGCACGCCGTTCATGTCCCGGCTGATGGCCGAACTCTGCCGTCTCCTAAAGGTGAAACAGCTCCGAACTTCAGTCTACCACCCCCAAACGGACGGATTGGTCGAGCGGTTTAACCAGACGCTCAAACAGATGCTCCGCCGAGTGGCCGCCGAAGATCGGCGGGACTGGGACCAGATGATCCCGTATGTGCTATTCGGCATCCGAGAAGTGCCGCAGGCGTCCACTGGCTTCACCCCATTTGAGCTACTGTTCGGCCGCCAACCGCGAGGCCTCCTTGACGTGGCTAGAGAGGCCTGGGAACATCAGCCCACAACGGCTCACCGCTCGACCATTGAACACGTCCGTGCCATGAGGGAAAGGGTCGACAGAGTAATGCCGTTAGTCCGGGAGCACCTGACGAAAGCCCAGCAAGCCCAGCAGCGACACTTCAATCGGGCAGCCCAACCGCGGGAGTTCAACCCAGGCGACCACGTGATGGTTCTGGTACCCACCTCGGCCTGCAAATTCCTCGCTTCCTGGCAGGGACCATACACGGTGATCGAGAGGGTGGGTCCCGTCACCTACAGGGTCCGCCAACCTGGCCGTCGGAGAGAGGAGCAGCTGTATCATGTGAATCTCCTGAAGCGCTGGATCGGAACACGAGACCAGCTCTCTGCCCTTGCCAACGTGACCCCCGTGGTTGTTGATGTTAGCCCCCACCTCTCGGCTGCCCAGAAGACCGATCTGCAACATCTGGTCAGTCAGTTTTCTGATGTGTTCTGCCCCACGCCCGGGCAAACAACCATCCTACAGCATGACATCCGGACTCCACCAGGGGTAGTGGTGCGGCAGCGGCCCTATCGTGTGCCTGAGGCTCGGCGACACGCAATCGAAAAAGAGGTGCAGGAGATGTTGAAGTTGGGAGTTATTGAACCATCGCGCAGCCCCTGGTCCAGCCCAATCGTCATGGTCCCAAAGCCCGATGGCACTCTCCGGTTCTGTAATGACTTTCGCCGCCTAAACGAAGTCTCTGAGTTCGATGGCTACCCCATGCCCCGCGTCGATGAGTTACTGGACCGCTTAGGGAGAGCCCGGTTCATTTCCACCCTCGACTTAACAAAAGGGTACTGGCAGGTGCCATTGACCGAAGAGGCCAAAGCCAAGACCGCCTTCTCAACGCCCAGTGGCCACTGGCATTACCGGGTTCTCCCCTTCGGGCTGCACGGGGCTCCAGCTACATTCCAGCGACTCATGGACATCTTACTGCGGCCCCACCAGACTTACGCGGCGGCATACCTGGACGATGTCGTCATACACTCGGAGACTTGGGAGAGCCATCTCGAGCGGCTCCGGAGGGTGCTGTTGGAGCTACGACGGGCTGGACTGACTGCCAACCCCCGCAAATGCCACCTCGCCTTATCAGAAGCCCGGTACCTGGGATACCGGGTCGGTCGAGGGACTATCCGGCCACAAGAAGAAAAAGTAGCTGCAATCCTCTCAGCACCACAACCAACCTCTAAAACTCAGGTACGGGCATTCTTGGGGTTGGCAGGCTATTACCGCTGTTTTATTCCCAACTTCTCCTCCATAGCTGCACCCCTGACAGACCTAACTAGGAAGGGACAGCCAGAAGTAGTGCGCTGGGGACCAGAAGAGGATCGAGCGTTTCAGCAAGTAAAGACAGCGCTGACCACCGAGCCCGTGCTGCGGGCCCCCGACTTTAACTGTCCCTTCCTTTTGCAGACGGACGCCTCCGATGCCGGGATGGGAGCTGTCCTTTCCCAGGTTGTGGACGGGGAGGAACACCCAGTGGTATACATCAGCCGAAAGCTGACCCCTGCCGAACGACGTTACGCCACGGTAGAGAAGGAAGCGTTGGCCGTCAAGTGGGCTGTCCTGGAGCTCAGGTACTACCTGCTAGGACGCCACTTCACCCTCGTCACAGACCACGCCCCGTTACAGTGGATGGCCCGGGCAAAAGACACCAATGCCCGGGTGACTCGGTGGTTCCTGGCGCTCCAGGATTTCCACTTCACCGTACGACACCGGGCGGGGACGGCCAATGCCAACGCGGACGGACTCTCTCGAACGTGGGCAGCTTTCGCGGGTCTGTCAGGTATCACCTCCCACCCACCCTTGTTCTCCCCATTTTGCACAGGACCAGGACGACGCTTAGGGAGGGGGAGTGTGACGCGTGTCCCGGGCACTCATCAGCGTCGCCCTGGGAACAAAGAGGAATCACCTGTTCACCCTCATGACCAGCAGATCGGTCACAGGTGTTCCAAATCTGCTGCTCCCTATAAAAGCGGCACACACTGGCTGTATGGTGAGAACTACTCTCCAAGAGACGTGCAGCTAACCTTTGTCTGTTCTCCCTTTGCCAGAGTCAAGCGTGTGACCCGTCTGCCCAACCACAGGAGCACCCACGGCACTCCTTCTCACAGCCACGGAGATTGAAGGAACAGCACGTCACCTTACTGCACTACCTAAATTGGGTTTTCCTAATAAAATCCACCCTCCGGGGACTTTCACCGCAACCCACTTGTCGTGTGTTTCTTCACCCTGCCACAATATATATATATATATATATATATATATATATATATATATAAATTCAAAAGTTTAAGGTCAGTTTAAGTTTTTTTAAATAATTAAATTGATTCAAAGTGACAGTAAAGACAATGTTAGAAAATTCAGAACAGTTGTTTTAAATTTTAATATTTCACAAAATTACTGTTTTTACTGTATTTTTGATCAAATAATCAAATAAATGCAACATTTGTAAGCATGAAAGACTTTGATTATTTACTTTAAAAAGTACACTAAACACTAAAGTTTTTAACATTAGTGTATAAGTTTTTGTCTTGTTTTGCAGTTCAAAGATCCTTAATATCTCTGAACAATATAAAAACATGTTTTCAGAAAATAATGTTTGTTTATTTATTTATTTATTTTTTGAGAAACAAGTATTGTCGTTTTGCTTGTCAAGTAAATGTATCTTGTTACGTGATGTTTGGTGATTTTTTTAAATATATTTAAATTATTATTTGACTATTTTCTGATGTGTTTCCCACTTTACTATTATTTATGTATTAGTTTTTAAAATATATAATTTTATACCGAAGGGTTACTATTTCTAAGAAACAAAACATCTAAACACATTTCAGCCTGTGCTTCATAAATTTAGCCCCAAGTCACGTCAGCCAGGGTTTGCAGAAGTCTCAGCATGTCTGCATCCGCAAAATGATTTTGATGATGTGTCAGACCCCAGTGATGCAATATCACGAAACAAGATTTTATTTACCTAAACATCTTCCTTGCATAATCAAAAATATCAGTTTCATTTGTGACGTTTACCAACCGCTGCTATATCTAGAGCGGGTTTTAGATTCCCTCATTTTCAGCTTTCCAGGGCTGTCTGCCTTTTCAGAATGAGGAACTCACTGAGGGAAGGACACGGCTCTTCTCTCGGTCATACTGAATTCACTTTGCGTTCGATGAGGACGGTACCCTGAGGCAACAAAAAAACACCAAAGACCAGCCAGCTGAAGCGGGAACATGCATAGGAATACCAAGCAGTCATTACAGTCATCACAAACTTTACTTTATTTAGTTCCTAACAAAGTGCTGGTAGTGCTGCTGTAAGACCCACTGAGAAGTGTTTCTAAAAACCTTGGGAAACGTGTATAAAGCAAGGGCCTGTATGTGGCTAGTGGTGTTTTTTTTCTTTCTGATGCAATGATTTACTTTTTGTTTGTCTGTGTGAGATGTGCACAGAGGTAGTATGAGCACATAAGGACCCTGAGGCAGACTGATGGGGGATCGGGGCTCCTCGGGGTGAGCTGGAAGGTTTCGACATGTTACTGGACAGATTAAACGGCTGTGCGGAGAAAAGGCACTTTAAAGGAAGGGCCTGGTTTATGGCTTTGGGTTCAGTGGGAATTGAGCAGTAAATGGACAGACTGAATTAATCAGTATTTTAATATATATTCATTTAAACCTGTTTAATTTGCCAAAATATGCTGTTTCATTCAGATGTTTAGTTTAAGTGTGAAATGCATTTTATTACTACTTTATTTTGTGTAAAATTAAGATGGAAAAGATACCTTGCACAAACTTATGCACTACTCAGTATTAAAGCTGGCATCATGAGCCAATTTATAGGCTTGTATTAAATATGCCCATTTAAAGTGTTTTACTCCCCATAGAAGCTATATAAAAGTCCTAAATATCTCACTAGACTTTTTAATGTTGCACAGAGGCAACTAAATGTTTTAAATTTACATGCTTTTCTATGCAACAATAAAAAGTCTTTGTAAACTCATTATATATTTAATGCTTTAAAGGGTTAGTTCACCCAAAATTGAAAATTTTTATTAAATTAAGATATTTTTGATGAAATCCAATGGCTCAGTGAGACCTTTATTGCCAGCAATGTCACTGAACCTCTCAAGATCCAGAAAGGTACTAAAGACGTATTTAAAACAGTTCATGTGAGTACAGTGGTTCAACCTTAACATTATAAAGCGATGAGAATACTTTTTGTGCGCCAAAAAAACGAAATAACGACTTTTCAACAATATCTAGTGATGGCCAATTTCAAAACACTGCTTCATGAAGCTTCGAAGCTTTATGAATCTTTTGTTTCGAATCAGTGGTTCAGAGTGCCAAAGTCACGTGATTTCAGTAAATAAGGCTTCGTTTACGCGATCCGAACCACTGATAACCTGAGTTACGTAATCAGATTACTTTTCCAAGTAACTAGAAAAGTAACACATTACTTTGGAATTTACAAGAAAATATTTGAGTTACTTTTTTAAATAAGTAACACAAGTTACTTTGTTTTCCCATTTATTGACTGACACCTCTCCTGTCCTCATGTTGAGAGAAATTGGGAGTATGTGCAGAGGCGTTGTATGTGCTGTGCTAACGTGATGGTTATTTTAGTCTAGTTCTAGATTTAATGTGAGCTGTAACACTTTAGTATAGGGAAGACATATAAACTATTAACTATGACTTTTTCCCTTAATAAACTCATAATTTAAGTAAGGTAGTTGTTCAGTTTAGGTATTGGGTAGGATTAAGAATGTAGAATAAGGTCATGCAGAATAAGGCATTAATATGTGCTAAATAAGTACTAATAAATAGCCAATATTCTAGTAATATGCATACTAATAAGCAACTAGTTAAAAGGCCTTAAAATAAAGTGTTACCATGTGAGCATTTACTACTTCTCCTGCGTACTATTCAGAATGGCAGCACATCTGAAAGGTTTGTTTGTTTGAACTGCGCCCTCTACTGCACAGGAGTGTATGTGCATTTCCTTCAGGCTTATTCATTTCACTTTTGGTGTGAAAGAGCCTTTACGTTTGCCAAAAATAAAACTTTTTTGTTGTTTTAAAAACAAACAAACAAACAGGCCCGCCCTGATGAGAAAACGCAAAACGTAATGCAATTAGTTACTTTTTTAGGGAGTAACACAATATTGTAATGCAGGGCTATTCAAGTAGTTTCATTCGAGGGCTGGATTATCAAATCAAAAAGTTGAGGGCCAAGGAGGGTTTCTTATTGGTAAGAATTATTTTATCTATAATTAATATAGGCTTAAATGAAAATATTCTGACAGTGAGACATGGTACACTCTAAAAAATGCTGGGTTAAATATGGACAAACCCAGCATTTGGGTTGTTTTGACCAACCTGCTGGGCAGTTTTATTTAACCCAACTATTGTTTAAAAATTAACATTTGGCTGGTTTAAAATGATCCCAAAATAGGTTGGAAATTAATAATCAGACACATAGTTACTAGAGGCAACAATAATAAACAAAATGTATTAAAAAGCAATTTAATAAATGTTTATTATTTAATTATTATTTATTAAAAATATTAATAAATGCTCATTTATTAAACATTTTAGTAAATGTTAATTTCTAATCTATTTTGTGTTAATTTTAAGTGGGCAACATAGTAATTTTTAAACAATAGTTGAGTTAAATGCTCTACATGGCTACTCACTACTACCACTGTCAAATGATATTATATTATGGTATGTTATATAGGCCTATAAAAAAAATGCCTAAATGCAGGTAAAAACTATACACACCTTCACAAAAAAATGAATTATATATTCCCCTACCCACATAATAAATATATTGCAATATACTGTAAATGGCTACAACATGGTATTCAATATAAATATTCCACATTTCCACAATCCATGGTAAATTACTACAGTTCATTCATGGTAAATGTTTGTAAGTGTGGTGATTTTGGGATTTAAAAGTCTTCTATCTTCATTCACGGCATGTTTCTCCTGTTTTTCTCAACAAACTTGAAATGTTGAGGCTGTTTCATCCAATGGACTATATGCACGGGTTACTTCCTGGTTGTCGTTAAGCCAGCTCGGGCACTTCCGGTGAACTGCTAGCTGTTCATTCTGTAGTCGTTGTACATCGACACAAAACCATCTATGGTTGACTTTTTAATGTTGTATTTATATTTTAATGCAGTTATTACATTTACCTAATTTGCCAATAAACCAGTTTTATTGATTGCAATAAAGACGAAGCTATTGGGACTGTTTAAAAATGCCGTGTCTGTAATTAGACACACGCACACATTTTTTCCCCAGCACTTTAAATGTAATGCGATGACCACAAACATAATTTGTTCATCCTTCTGAGATTGTCCCCATTGTAAAACCGAACGTTTAAAAATGTAGGAAATTTAACATTTGATAAAAAACACTTTTTTAAAAATAAAAAAGACAGTAATTAGTACTTTAACCAGCAGGTGGCGGCAAAGTAGCATTTATTTGCGCACATATCAGCCATTTCCTCTAAACGTTTTTCACTTCGTTTTTGACTAAATATTAAACATTATAAACTAACTAGGTTTGAAAAAACATTTTGTCAATGTGAAGTATGAAATACTCACAAAATCTTATGAAAAACAATAACTTTTATTGTGAATTAATTACACAGAAAGCGAGCACCGCGCTCTCCCTTTGTAATCACAGCAGATGTCAGTCAGAGCAGCGCAAGATCAATGATTTCAGCACACTTGTGAAAACACACATTTTATTCAATTAATCTAACTAAAGTGCACAATAAATATTTCATTTTTGAAGCTTTTTTTTCACATAAAAGTGTGAAAACTAATGGTCGAATTGAATTTAGCCGAGGAGGAACATTGAGGTACGTCTTTATTTATTTATTTTCTAAGCTGTCTTACGTTTGAATAACTAAATTAATGCTATGCCTGACTATTTAAGTGACTATATTCTGATTATAAACTAAGTATTACACTACTGATGCTCAACACACCAGCAAATGACATCTCACCGGAAGTTATCGAGCTGGCTTATATTAATGCGGAAGTTCTAAAGAACGCTCCGTGCATATAGTCCATTTCAGCGCTTTCGGGTTCTACATCAGAACACCAACTCATTATTGGCCGGCTCCTGCGTCATCATCACATACATGCACATGAACAGCATCGGCCAATAATGAGTCGGCGTTCTGATGTAGAACACGGAAGCCAAAGTCCCTTTAAGTCAAGTCATTTCACTCGGCGGCCATCTTTGAAATGTCTCTCGGGCATTCAAGTGCAGCTCCTATCTCTTTGAATGGGGAAACATCACATTCTCCTAAGCTATTTGCCAAGCTTTCGATTACATTTCATATTTGAAATCACCAATGAAATCTGACAACAACTGTGTCATAAATTTTGTTTTTAAACGCTCGAATCATGACAAAAAAAAAACTGTATTTTTCAGGCTGGATCAAGCTAATGCGCATGCGCAGTTCTAAATGCTCATCTCACGTCTCATTTCGGAGGCGCGCGTCTGACTGTTTCTATAGGAACCGGAGCTTCTAATTGCCGCTGCAGTGACACGATGACTTTACCAATCGGCGATTGGCTCTTATTTAGAAGGCGGGACTTATTCCGCCATATTGCACATTGCACTTTCTCCCATTCAAAACAATAAGAGTGACACGTCTTGTGTTATTCCATAGTCTTTGATGGAAGTGCTACACTGTGTTAACTACATAAACGGCCTAGGAGACTGACGTGAAAGAGAAGAAATTGTTGAATAAAGTCGTTATTTTTGTTTGTTTGTTTGTGTCTCTTCATAACATTAAGGTTGAGCCACTGCAGTCACGTTGACTATTTTAACGATGTCTTTAGTACCTTTCTGGACCTTGAAAGTGGTAATATTGTTCCAGTCTGTCAGAGGCCAGAAAGCTCTCGGATTTCATCAAAAATATTTTAATTTGTGTCTTACGGGTGTAGAATGACATGAGGATGAGGAATTAATGACAGAATTTTCATTTTTAGGTGAACTAACACTTTGAAGCACATATATTTGGGTCACTTTATTTTATGTCCTGGTATCTGGTTGTGTAACTTCTGTTAAATAAGAAGTCATTTCCTCTGATTAAAATCAAGCTAAAGCCAGCAGTGCCATCTTACATCATGGCCATAGCTGTAACGCTGAATTTGTGTTATAATGATTGTAAAATGTAATATTGTAAAATGAGCACTTCATTTTAGCAGATCCTCCTATAATGATGTTTCAGCCAAGCTCATGATCCAGGTCTCCTATTACAGCTCCAGGCAGCTTAGCAGATGCCAAAAAGAGCTAAACACACTCATCTGTGCCCGATTGTGACTGCTGATCCCAAAGCTGTCGACCAAGATGGTGCATGTCCTCCAGGTGGCTCCAGCGTTGGACCGCTAACACGTATCTCATTTTAGTTGCTGGAGTTGGTGAGCGACTTTTAAGCATGCCGTTATAAAATCCAGCAGCATACCTTTGTTTGCAAAGAAAAAGTTTTGCATCATACACATCGTTTAGAAATGCGCCAAGCGCTTCAAACACGTCTCGAATTATTAATCTGGGGGCAGGCGATGATCGTAAGGGCTCAGGTTTGTTGATGATGAATTTCCTGTGCAAAATGGCAGATATTTTGCTCTCTCATCAGAAGCATGGAGGCCACTCACCCGAGAGATGCCTCAGGCAAGGCAAAACTGGCTCTGAGGACCGAGTTTGGAATTTAATGAAACGCAAAAGACACAGCAGATGAAGAAAAGCAGTCCTTTTGATAAATGAGTACCTTTCCAGCACTGAGGGCTTTTGCCTTCGTCTATCGTTTCCCTGCACCCATCTGTGGAATGAATGTGAACTGATTATCGTCATGGAGAATTTAAACTGAACAGTTCTTCATTTACAAAGCCCCAAATGTTAAGAGAGTCTTTAACCAGAATAATATCAATGGAAAGCTGATTTGCTGTTGCGGTCTGTAATTCCAATGGCGCTATTTACTGCCTGTGAATAGCTGTGGTGGTTAAAGATTCGAAACATTCAAAGAGCTTTCAAAATAATCCATTCTAGAAGCAATGTTCTCAGATTTGTTTGCCTGTTAAAGGGACATATCATTGCTCTTTTGAGGGCGATGTACTGTTTAGACTTAGCTAATGTTTACACTGGGAAAACAGGTCGTTCAGAAGTTGTCATGATATTGATGTCACAACCATGAGCATTTTGACATATTACCGGTCACATTTACATATCGACGCCATGATGAATGACAGTAGGCCTTTATCATAATCCGTGTGTCTTCATATCCGGCTCTGACTAGTAGTGTAAAAGAATTTCCGCCTGTTTTATTGTCAGTGGACGGAGAGTTTTAAGAAGAAAATCAAACTAATTTAGTTGGACTTAACTATAAACGTCAATATTTAAAACTGTTTATTAAGACTACCATGTGTGTCATCGTTCATTATCTGAGCGACGAGATTGTCAGCGCTGCTGGTGGTGCCAGTCATGAGATTAATGATGAAGAGCTGTATGCTGCTCAAGTTACTGCCAAAGGAATAATCAGATTTTTAATATTACTTTGTTTATTTTTGCGTTATATTTACTGTGATAGTATAATTCTAAAAATCATTGCACTCAAACACAGAGAATATGACTCGTTTAAGATGATCAAACCAGTTCATTTTAGAATACTAGTCTATGGGCTGGAAAATATTCCTTTATTTAAACAACTTCAATTTGATCTTATTATTGATGATTGCATCGTAAAGTAAGTGTATGAAACATTGATGTTTAATACAATAAGTTACCCCTAAACCTTTAATCCCCCACAACAGACATTAGTCATTTTTTATATTTTAAGCTTTGACTAATTCTAATGCTATAATGTATTCTCACAGTTCTGTAATAAAATAAGGCAATCAGACTCTTTAGTATTGCGTATACACATGCACGGTCCACTTTAAATCACGAAATATGTGTCGGAATATCATGACACCATTTTTCTCTGTTTGACAATACTCAATTAATGATAGTAAACTGAGGTTGGTGTCTCTAGAAGAAGTATCTGTGCAGAATTTTACATAAATCACAACGATCCCAAGCTATGGACACACAGTCGTTGATAGGTTTTTTTTTTTAGTTTTTTTTTACTACTGCTTTTTGAATGCAGAAGTGTGATAAAGGCCTATAGCTATGTTTCCATCTGCCTATTTTTATGTGCATTTTGGGACATCGTATAGAAAATCGCTGGATAGAAATGGTAAGATGCACATAAATTGTGCATAAAAAATATATGCTTAGATTTTCAAATAAGACGACATGCGCATAAACTACAATGGAAACACAATTTCCGAATAAATCCCTTGATGCGCAACAGAAAACTCACGTGACTCTGCCTCAACACTGGATGTGATTGGTAACTGGACTAACCAGCAGACCAATTTCATTGCACAGCATCTCAAATGTTGATTTGATCATTCTGAAATGCCTGAGCCAACTTCTGTCATCAAAATGATTTGGTTTAATTCCCTCCCAGAAGTGTCTCAAATGATTGCTGTTCCCAAACACCAGGCATCTGAACGCAAGATAACATGACAGCGTTTGTTGCATTTCGTCTGAACGCTCTGAGATGCAAGTCATTTAAGATAGCCACAGTAGCTTCCCCGATTGCAGCAACTTCCATTTTTATTACAGATGTTTTGCGCCAAATCCCAGGAAGTGACAATTTTGTTCTCTTGAACACATGGGATGGAAACAGTGCTTTATTCGCAAATGTTTTATGTGATATTGCAAGTTAAATTTGCTAAAGAATGCATTTAGAAGTCTATATAAAAGTTATATTTTAGACTTTTTAATTAAAATGATCTCACGTAAATGTTTGTACACTTCAGTGTATTTGTGTTTTTTATTTCAAAACGTATTTAAAGCTGCAGTCCGTAAGTGTTGCCTCGTTATCGCCATCTCTGTTTGAAACCTTTAATTGCAGTTATTTGTGGAATCATCATTTTACATGGGTTGTGCATAGGCACGGCTCCTCAGCGCGAATGAATCTGATGTTTTGAGGAGTAGGCTGTCAGTCACCGCACTTGTGTGGATACTGTACTTCGTGATTACAGATACTACGTCTTGGAAGTACGACCGAAATAATAAGTTTCATCTGAACACGTAAGTAACATCTCTGCCACTTCTGTTCTGACCAACTGAAAAAAAGTTCTACAATAAATCTAATGGTACATCGAACGGTCACGTCAAATCGTGCAAATTATTATTACTGTTATACTTTGTTCTCAAATTGTTAATGTAAACAACATCAACATTGCATGACTACATGTATTTAGTGTGTATTAGAGTTATCTAATTAGCATTATCTACCCAATAAAACATTAAAATGTCTTACCTGTCCAGCAGAAAAAAACTATCTCTGCTTCCGTTTAAACTCGTTCACATGACACCTTTCAAAAGCCCTATATTTTTATTCTTGTTTTCGCACGGGCCTGGTCGCATTCCCTTTTTTGCTGTTAGCAACTCCGCGGTCCGAAGTCTTTGTTACTACTGGTGATTCACCATTGTCAATAATGATGGTTGTCTTTACTGTTCTTGATTACAATCCAGCATCAAAATGACAAGCTTAATTATAACAGCTGCTGTAAAAGAGTCTTCAAATGATCCACCACCTGCAGCGTCTAGGGCTCCTTCTTAATGTATTCAGACGTGACGTAATGATGCAAAGGCAAACTTGTTTTTTCCCGCAGAAACCTACCAGTACCACTCACATAAAAAAATAAAATAAAAAAAACATTATTACAAGCTAACATTCGGGCTAAGGTAAAGAGATAGTTTTGAACACTGGCTGGTTATGTACTTGCTCAATAATTGATTTTGCATAATTTTTAACCAAAAAAGTTACGGACTGCAGCTTTAAAGTAGATTAGAATATTACCTTACAAGGTGATAATGTTGCTGTTCTTTTTAGTTATGAAATTCATTGTTATGTGCTGATTGTTAGTAGGATACTTACAGACATTTGAAAGCGTACAGCTTGAACAATATACAGTTTTTTGGGGTCATTTTCATTACACAGTAGCCTACCCTACATACTGTACATAGAATGGCGTGAGGAAGTCTGAAAGAACTAAAAATGGAAACTGAAAAAAATAAAGTGCAGTCAGGTTAAATTTTGTTGTTCACGCTTGCAGTGCAGACACAGTGTGGTGATGTGAAGCCATTTGCGCATCAGTAGCGCTGATTCACTCGCACTGTTTTTTAAACCGCAGCCTGACAGAAAGATTTCCAGTTATTTATTTAATCTTTTTGTCAGTGTGGATTAATTTACTCATTTAACCAATATTGCTTTAGTGAATGAATGTTTGCAGAAATTCCCCACATTGTAAGAGCAAAACTTGTGGCAAATTATGCACAATACCCACAATCCTGTGCCAGAATTCAAAACCTGGGAGAATTTGCATTGTGCTCTTTGAAACCAGAGAATTAGGTTGATGTTATTTCCTCATCTTAGACTCAGTTTTTTTTTATGTTGTGATGTAAGAAAATAGATTTTAAATGAAATTCTTGTAGGGACAAGCATGCAATATTCTTAAGTTCAAAACCCATTAACAACTTGTCTTAACAGGTTCATTTTGGGCACGCAGTGCAAATGTTGCCAATTAATGTCTATTTTAATGCAGAAAGATGCACATTTTTATCATTCAATTATCACATTTTCTCATTTTCCTTTTGCCTTACGCAAGCTGGGGTTCACTAAGCAAATCAGAGGTCTGAAGCTCTATTTTAGGAGGCAGGGACAGATCCAGTCAGTCAGCCATGCCTTCTGGGCTGCTCTGTTTCAGATGGAAGGATATCCCAGAAAAAATCAGGCGGGGGGAAAGAGGAGATTTTGTTCCAAAACATCGTCCATCATTTTGATTCTCTTGTGGCATAGGCGGTTTGTGTTTACTGTATGAGAGCAGTGTATGTGGTAGACTTCTGAAATGAGGAAGCAAAGTTCCCTCTCTGGGTTTTTGTGAATTGTTCAATTTATTGTTTTCACTGGTTAAGATGTAATCTGAAACAGCATTTACCTTATCATTATCACCACACTGTATATTTTTTTTTGTTTGTTTTTCATGATTTGTTGACAAACATTTTTTCTTTTGCCAAATCAACTTCAATAATTAATGTCGTTCAGATAACAAAATATTTTGAGTTTCTGTTGATTAAACCAATCACCTTTGTTGTATTAACTCAAAATTTTAAGGCAGCCAGGTAACTTAACTTAAGTTAGACCAACAACTCTTTTTTACAGTGCACAAGTATATGCAAATATAAATTTAAAGATTATTTTGTTTCATTTCAAGTTTTGATTCGAAAGTGATGTCATAGTGAGTGATTTGTTTACTTTGTAGAATTAGTCTGTCCATTTCCACCTTCAGGCTGATTTGCAAACCAGTTGGAACATGAGAAGGATGCGTGATCACAGTGACAGTCTAATCAGCCAATCACAGTGACAGAGAGGCACTGCTTCATCTCACAGGACTTTTTGCTTCAGCAGCTCTACGGTCGTTTCATGTAATATTTTGTATTATTTCTCATTTTGTTTTTGTACTGTCATTTTTTGGAAGAGCACTACCTCCCTTCCCTCCTTAGCAAAACTGCCTTAGATGTTTAAGTCCTTTTTTGTTGTTTTTCTACTTTAATTCCCACAACTGTCTGTCATTGTTTCTTTCACTCCCTGTATCTCTTAATTTGCTCTTCCTTCCATGACGTGTCGAAGTTCATCTGCATCTGAGACTGCAGCTATGTGTTTTCTGTGGGGATTTGTATCGGCATCCCCGTTTTTCCTCACTTCAACCCCCAGACACACATACCCGCACGCAAACCACACATCCTCTTCATCCCATTCTGTTTGCTTTGTTTCACCTGTACCGATCTCTCTTGCACACTCTCTCTCCCTCCTCCCTCCAGCTCACTCTCTCTCTCTCTCTCTCTCTCTCTCTCTCTTTCTCTCGTGCGCTTTCGTTCGCTCTCCCTCCCTCTCACACTCTCATTGCTTAGCAGAGCTGTTGAAAGTGCGTCAAGGCTCTGTCCAAATACAGACAGGCTGAGCAATACTAATCTCAGGAGGAAGAAAATCAGAAGAGAGAGTGTGTGTATGTGAGAGAGAGAGAGAGCGGTGTTACAGTCCAAGCCTTTGTATTGCAACACCTTTGGAGCACAGGAACGGACAGTGCCGGGAAAAAAGAGGAATCTGTTTCATACTAGAGTTTATCCTTTTGAAGAAAGCAAGAAGAAAAAAAAAAAGTCTTTTCTTCCTCTGCTTCCTTTGTGTGGGATGGACAGTGAATGAGTGGCAGGGTCGGGTCATGACCCTCTTTTCCGCCGGGTAATTGTCGCCTCTTCAGGTCTTGTGAGTGACTGATGCAGCTCTGAGAGGAGCGGACCCCATCGCAGACGTTCCTTCCCATCCGTTCGATCAGCAGCTGTAAAGGGGCTCTCGTCCTAAGTGCATTTTCACAGGGGCCGGCTGCGGGTGCTGGACGAGGAGGTTGGGACTCCTAGCATGGGGTTTTCTGCATCATGAGAGAACTCTCCTTTCTCGGTTCTTTGCGCCTAGTGTCTACGAGCGAGTCGGGTGTGCGTCATGCGTCTCAGCAGAGCGACGGCGTCGTCGTTTCACGGCGGTCGAGAGGGGCAGCCCCTATCCCGGCTCGGATGGACCCCCTGGATGTGGTCTCTGACGTTGGGATGTATTGCCGGTTCGGCGTGGAGCTCCTCGCCCGGCTCGGATAGTTCGGTGGCAGCCGCCGGACCCCCGGGGTTGGCGACCTCATACACCCATCCTGAACACCCGTTCCACAATGCCCGGCACCACGCTTCGCCCATCTCCATATACCGCTCTCCGGCGTTCCTCAGGAGCGGCCACGGTGAGTCCCGGCAAGCTAGTTTTGTGGTACTCCTAAAGAGTTCTACTTCATGGGAGACTTTTGTTTGTTCAAGACTCTGACTTTCTCTCTTTTTTTTTTTCTCGCTAACCTCAATGGTTAATTGTGACGGGGGAATAATCAGGATTTAGTTTATTGAGGGAAGATTGTGTCAGATGCTCTAAATGGTGGTAATCGGGATTTGTATCTGTGCTCAGTTTAATTAAAGCAGAGAAGATAGTGCATCAGTGGGGCTATAATAAGTCTGGCTTTAGATTGGGTTTTTGGAACAAGGGGATCTGATAAGCGTTGAGCTATTTTGTGGTTACGGAGAGAGGAATTCTGTCTCCCAAGGCACACAGGCAATTACCCTATTAAAGACTAAACTGAGCAACTGAAACTGTGCTGTGCTATGATTGCTCTTTTGCAGTGGATCACTGTCAACAATCCTTTCACAACGTAGAAATGCCTGAGCAGTGTCTTTAGAGATACGCAAAAGTTGGCAGGTGTATTTTAAAGTGCACAAAGGGAAGAGGACAGAGACGCTTTGCTAGATGAAAGCAGAACTTTAAGCGAGAACCTGTAGATGTGTGTCTTTGAAGTGATGCAGTTTAAGACCTAAAGGGCTGACCTCTTTTCACCTCCCACTTTCTCATTTCCCTGTAATGTAATTATTTGACTGAGGCTGATATTGGTTTCTTTGTGTTATTCAAATGTCTTGAAGGGTGCATGCGCTTGGGAAAATGGACTCGCGACGTTCCGAAGGACATTAGGGCAATGCAGCGATTAATTTCCAGCTTACCTTTGCGCTCACTCAGTACACGGCAACTGGGAATAGCGGTCTTAATTCAGCCTTGAAGCCGTTAGCTCGTTAAGGGGGAAAAAAACACTTGATTGCAGTAATGCATTTATTTGGACTGTAGCAGAGAGGCTTTTCTCACCTTAGCGGCTTTGTACTTACAAATCACATTTATTCTGCTCACGCAGTGCGTTGTGCTTTACCCTCAGACTTTATTTTTAGACGGATATTTCTTGTAAGCCGTGTGTGGGTGTACAAGGAGTTCATCAGGCGAATTTACAATCCCTCTGTCTAATTAAATCAATAGATACAAGTTTTCATTTTCCAGTCAGAGCTAATTTACTTGGGGGACAACAAGATAGGATTTTTTTGATTCTTTGTAAATAGTTAGGATATAGTTGTTGTTGTTTTTGTTTTTTTCCCCTGACTGACTGAGCTTGCTGGACCATATATTTATTATGTTGGGAAAAAAGGTATTATGATCTATTGATTCGATTTTTTATTTTTTAAATTTCATAATAAGAAATAATATTTGTGTGATATAAAATAAAATAAAAATGTACATGAGGAACAGGACTGTAAAATAAAGTGCTACCATTGTTATTAATAACTACACTAATTGTAATGATGCTAACAATAGTTGTTATTATTATTATTAATTTCTGTTTTAAATTAATGTACACTTTTGCATTTATTCTGGTCCACACTTTTGGTTATTAAATACTCTGTTAAACATTATTTTAAAGTGTTCTTGTTACAGTGTAATTATACATGTAAGTACTGAGTAATATTAAGTAACTACTGTACATGTACTTACTATAGAGTAAGGTTAGGATTAAGTTTGGATTAGGGTTAGTTGCATGTAATTTTGCATAATTTATAGTTATTACTATAGTAACTACATGTAACGTGTAACAAGGACACCATAAAATAGTGTTACCAAATACTCTTTTAAACTAGCGTTGGACAAGCTAACTTTAATTTTTTTATTTATTTACAAATGTATTCATTCCTCCTTTAGATCAGCATTCATGTTCTCTCACTATGTTCCTAAACATTAGCGTTGATGAAATTGTGGTTTGGTCAGTGTGAAAATCCTGGTCGAACATAGCACTCGAAGACTCTCAATGAGGCCCCCCGGGGCATGATGCCGCGTTAGATATAGATGAAAAGCGCTCCGGCGTGCTCTCTCATTCCCTATGTTTACACATGTAAGCAGAATCTCTGGATTAAGTTTCTACATCATTAGCTCTGCTATTATTTATTTATAATTTGATTTACGTATTCGTCCTGCAGCTTCTGCACCTTGCTCTGCTGAATTCATTGCGAGTCACACAACCTGCAGTCGGTGGTTAGATTTCTATTTGCTTGAACATATAGCCTGCAGTCGAGAGGTCCAAGTTGAAGGCTCTCCGGCTGTCAGAAGCCGTCTGGAGAGTTAGATACTGTATAGAGGAGATGTGCACTGTAATGACAAGAGGAAAGAAGCATCCAGGTGAAGACTCTTAGAGGAAGCACTGCTAAGCCAGCACACTCTCTCTCCAAAGCCTCACAACGATGAGATGAGAGCATGACAGGCAGAACAGAGTGGATTTTCCCCCACTTGTTTACCATGATAGTGTGTGTACGTGTGATAGCGTAGCTGTGTGTGTGTATACGTGTATGACGTGAACAGGCCTGAAATTGTGCACTAATGCATTTGTAAACATTCGAGGAAGTACTGTAAAACATCGCAGAACTAATATTTGTAGAAGTCAGTGCTGTTGGTGGGATTGAGTTGGGCTTTATCTAATGGCAAAAAACGGAATTCTACCTTCATACTTGTGGTTTATGGGAGTGTACAAACTATTTTCACACAGCTCTAAATTTAGGGTACATTTACATGACAATGATGTACTAACAATGTAAAAGACAAAGATGACAACATTGTCAAAACGATCCCCGTTCATACAGTCCGCAAAATACCTGACCAGTAGTTGATGTCACTTTATAAAGAAACACTCCGCGCCTATAGACTGAACACTTACACTACACATGCGCATGACGTCACCGTTTTCACAAATTCGTATTTTTGTTGTTTACACTGAGACTATAATGGAATTGTTTTTAAAAACTTACATTCTGACCCGCATTTTCAAATGTTTGCATTTTCAGGCACCCAAAACACTGTTGTTGTGTAAATGAACGTTCAATGCATAAAAAGTTTTCCATTTTTAGTTGAAAATGGTGTAGTGAAACGATAGTTTCATTGTTAAAGTCACAGTAACCACGATATTTGGATTTGGCATTGGCTATGATAGATGGGTTTGGCTCAACTATGCTCAGATTTTGAATAAAAAAGTGAAAATTTATATCAAATTAATCAAAAATACTTTAGGAATTTTTCTCACTTTCTGTGTTTCATTTTAAAAGTGGTTTACTGGTGCATTTTGAAACTGCTTTCACACCAAATCAGCCGAACTCTGCCGTCAAACAGATTTGTTCCTTACCAAAAGCACCCTTTAAGGGGTAATTTCACCCAAAAATGAAATTGTTATTATTTACTCACCCTTATGTTGTTTCAAACCTGTATGACTTTTTCTTCTATGGAAAACAAAAAGAGAAATTTTGAAAAATGTGTTTTTGTCCATATAATGAAAGTTGTCCTATTTGATTTTAGAACCCATCGACTTTCATCATATGAGAAAAAAAAAGAAGATATTTTCCATAATTTCTCCACTTTCACAGAAGTGAGACAGGTTTGAAATGACATGAGGGTGAGTAAGTGACAGAATTTTAATTTTTGAGTAAATTGTCCCTTTAAATCTACACTGTAAATTCATTTCATATTTCATTTCGTTATTTTGTAAAAAGTTTTCATTTCATGATTTATCACAACATTTTTTCTTTTGTCAAATCAACTTAGATAATTAAAGTAGTTCAGATAACATAATATCTTGAGTTTCTGTTGATTAAACCAATCGCCTTAATTATATTAACTAAAATTAAGTTTAAAGGCAACCAGGCAACTTACTTTTTTAAGTTAAACCAACAATTCTTTTTACAGTGTACATTCATTTGTATATTTTGCTTCTTTATTATTTCCAGTTGGTATTTTGGACATTATTGAAAGTAATTCAATAAAAGTACAGTGTTTGAGTATGCAAAAGTATGAATAAACTCAGACCTTTTGCGGGAAGACAAAACAACACCGCCAGTCCAACAAATTATACACTACCATGGCAGCTGTTCAGCTCAGTGTCCGCCAGTGCTTTGAAACACATTGTTAGCGGTTGAAGTTTAATTAATTAACATCCAGTCACTCTTATACAGACAAACTTAACTTCACTCCTCTTATCATGCTTGACAGAAACTTTGAATCATAATTGCAATAATTGCGGGTCATTATAATCCTGATAAAAGAGGAAGTTTAACACACCTATTGTCAATACGCTAGAATTCCCATTCAGTTACAGCTCTTTAATCTGAAAAGCGACCGTTTTAAACTCATTCTCTTCGCAAATTATCTCCTTTTATCACTCTTCAGAAAGTCCTGCTCTTTCAAAATTCCCACACTACACATTTTGATTAACTGCCCAGCATTCGTGTTGAATGGCAGGAGCTATCAAACACTTCACAATGGACATAATTGACTTTCAAGAGGAACAAGAAGAACATAACTGTTCCATTTATGTCCTTGTTCTTCCGTCTCCTGCCATACGCGGCTCGGCACGCGACCGTCGGGCGCCTATCTGCTTGGCTTCGTGTCCATTTCCTGTGCTGCGGTGGCATGCGAGGCTCTGGCTGCCGGGTTAATCGTGTTAAGGCAGAGCAGGTTGTGTCGCTGGAGTCGGGTGCCAGGTTTTGGCAGAGTAAACAGAGTCAACTCCTCTATACGTGAAGACCCTGGGACTGAGTCTGCTGGGGGGCTGCGCTATATTACGCAAGTGTGGATCAAAGGAAAGTTTAGACCTGTATCCTCGGGACAAGGATTAATGGAAACAGCAAGCAAGGGGAGGAGTGTAAGATAACAGGATTTCACAAGGCCTGTGATGGGAAGACAGTGTGTTGGAGAGAAGAGAATCGTGTGTGTGTGTGTGTGTGTGTGCTAGAGAGAATTGGAAGGCGGAAAAGGGGAAGAGAGATGGATTGGGAATGGAGTTATGAGACCTGCCATGATTTGCACATGAGAATTTCTCTGTGTATCTGCCAAAATTCTTTTTTGCTCTGGAGCCGCCATGAATTTTTTATAGATTGGCTTTTATAGCTGTTGTATCTCTAATTTGGTCTAACTTTGTTAAACACCATACATTGGGTTATAAATATTATATCAAATATGACTCATATTCATCCTAAACTGTTGTGCTAATTCAAGTTTTGTATTTTTTTTTTTTCCTATGGTTAAATACTTTCTCCAGTCCCAATTTAATATGCATACAACTTTTATTAGGCCTTTATATTATATTATATTATATTATATTATATTATATTATATTATATTATATTATATTATATTATGTTATGTTATATTATATTATATTATATTATATACCAAAGTGATGTTTTTAAAACAAATTACCACTTTATTCTATCTTGCCATAGAGTATATTGAGTTATAATTATATCTTATGAAATCTAATTTGTATTCATTGTCTGTTTTAGATTGTGATATACTTTCGCTTAGCCCAATTTACATAAAACTTTAATTAGACCATTCTGATTCACTTGAAAAGATTATTATATATTATATTATTAGATATTATCTGTATTTTTATTTTTATTTTATACTGCAGGTTTTAAATTATTACATAAATTAAGAATTTTCACTAATGTGTTACTTTTAAAACAAATTATAACACTGTAAACAAATGACATGATCAATAAGTCATGACAACATATGTTTTTATGTTACTTTAGCTCATTAAGTTAAGCAATTTTCAACTTTTTTATAAGTTATACAAAATTCAACCAATTTTTTTAAGTCAGTTTAATAGAATTAAAGTTGAAATTACTTATACAGCCAATTTGATTGTACTTAAACATTTAAGGCAACATTAAGCAACTTTTTTATTTTGGTTATTTTGATTATTTTATTATTTTTTTTGCAGTGTACTAATTATATCTTTGGCACTATCCCAAAAAAATAAATAAAAATAAAAAAAAAAACAATGACAAGGGCTATTTTTTTATTTATACACAGTCAACCAATGGCATGAGTTTGGGCGGGGCTACTTTTTGTCCGACAAATGGAAGTCAAGGAGCTGGAAAGTGTATGAAATCAGCCGCCAGTGGTACAAAAATCACACACTTTGAATATGGACAAATGAATATTTAACAAATCTTCAGTGATCTGACTATACCATCACACATAATTTGTGTTCTCCAATGTCATATAATCTTCCTCTAAATGTGTAGTAGAAGTGTGTGATTCTCTGCCTGTTCTCATATTCAGTTCATCCGCTCAGATATGTCAGCAAAAAAAGGCTAAACATTATATGCTTGCAGTCAAATGATACCAGAGCCCTAATAGCAGAGTGAATCTGTGCATCAAAGTTCTGTCTTTTTGGAGGTGGCAAATCAGTCTAAAGCTCTTATTTCCTACCTGTACCATGGTGTCAGCGGATCAGTGGCTCGGTTCATTCAGCAAAGATTGGATGAATTCAATCTGACATACTGTGGTAAACCAGAACATCAGTGAATCCTGAAAGGAAATGCTGCATTCGGCCTAACTGTCACGTAATGCGAAGAGACAATCATCCAGCTAATCTGCTTAGAGGAAAATTGTCTATGTGATGCACAACTGTTTTCACTGTATAAAGTGGATTGTACTGCTGTGTAGAACAGAGGAAGTTTTCAGTCTTTTATGGATTCCTACTCATATGGAAGAAATTCACTAAATACTTGCAGCACATGTTCATGCTGTACTTCTTACTGCACACCGAGTTCTTCACTAAACATACCTATCCAGTTTAGCCAGGTGCTAAATGTGCTGAAATAGCCCCATGTGACATATTTAAAGGAAAACATTTTCATTTGCATGATTGAATTTAGCAGATGATTTTATCCAAAACGATTGACGTTACATTCAAGGAATATATATTTTATTAGTTCATGCATTCCCTAGGAATTGAATCCATGACCTTGGCATTTTGCTATACACACAGTATATGTAAATACTATTTTTTTTAGAAATTTTTGAAAGACATCTGTTAGGCTCACTAATTAAAAAAAAAAAAAAAAAAAAAATATATATATATATATATATATATATATATATATATATATATATATATTTTTTTTTTTTTTTTTTTTATCAAAAATAGAGTAAAAAGCTGAATTTTCAGCATCATTACTCGAGTCTCAGTGTCACATGATACTTCAGAAATCATTCTAATATGCTGATTTGTTGTTTTTACTTTTTTTTCATGATTCTTTGATTGAAAATAAATGTATTCAGCATTTATTTGAAGTAGACATCTCTTGTAACATTATAAATGTTTAAGGCGTATAAAACACTTGCTGAACCCCACATATTTATTGTACATTTTTGGGCTTGTTTACACTGTTGCGTGATTTCCATTATTCCTTTAGTGAACCAGGTGCTAAAACAGTGCAGACAGTGCGTGCAAATTAATGTCGCAATGAGCAGGTGCAATTCATCTTTAGTCAATTCCCCCACACATATATCTCTTATTTTTCACCAACCGAAATAGAAATTCCCATCCTGTTCATCCCCTATGCAGATACTCGAGAGAATAGGCAGGAGTGGAAAGTATTAACTGTGTTTACCCCAATGAGAAGAATCCTCAATCACAGCAATGAAGAAGCCTCTCAATGCGAGATAATGTTCAGCACAATGGAGGTAACTGTGTCCACACAAAACCTCTCATTCTGCAGCCACTGCCAGGGAATTAGCCCCAGCAGATTAATCCTGTTATGAATGAACAAATTCCTTCTCGGAGATCTCACAGGAAAAAAATAAATAATTAAATAAAAATCTATTGGTTTTATGGAAATCTCTAATGCAAATGCCGGAGTTGGCGTATAAATGGAAAGATTAAAAATGCCTGCTCCTGAAGAAAGCTGAACTAGCTAATATTATTGTATGGAATAATCTACGGCCTTGGGTGGTACATGCAGAATTGCCTGTTTAAGATTAGATCAGTTTTACAGCTTGTTTTCAAGTTCTACATTACATATTAGCACGTATTTGAGAACTCCCTGGTGGTTGCAATCCAAGGAGGCACAATAACATTTGAACCCCATCTTCATGTGGTTTGTCCAGACGTTCCCAGAAAGCTTTTTAAAGGGTCATGAAACCCCAAAACACATTTTTAGATGTTAACAGGTATATACAGGTTACACATAAAACAAAAAGCAACACTCATTATGCTTATTATTAAGGGAATGGTGTTTTTTTGTAGCTATTTTGCTCTTTCGGATTAAAAAGCAAAGTTGAACCAGCGTCATGAAAAGTGAGGTGTATGTGTTAATTCGCAGTGGTGATTGGCTGCTGTGGATTTAGAGTATGCTACATCATCAGTTTCTGAGCTTTTCTCTGCATTATTCATGGGAATTAACTCTTTTAATCCAATCACTGCGCTGTACCTATTATTCATGAGAGATCGCCTTACAGCTGAGAATTCGAATGTCTCAAAAGACCGTTCGTTCACCTGACTGTTCAGATTTGCATTCGGACACACGTGTCGTAAGCAGTGCTCTAAGTGGGCCGATACACACCTCCTATGTTTTAATTTGTATCGTACCCTCACCATTTTCTTGAATATCAGCACTTCTCACATCGTGTCTTAAAGGTGATACAGAGGATGTTTTGTTTTATACATTTTTGCAATATTACTTGAAACTGTCTTTACTAACTAATAAAAGACTATTTATTAGGTGCACTGAAAGGAATAATATTAATATACATCATCTGTGCACGAGGTAGGGCCTTAAAAACATCAGCCAATCGTTTACGCGATCATCGCCTAAACGATTGGCCCTCTGGCTTGTCAATCACTGCCATGATGTTCCTTGTGAGAGATGAGTAACTTTCCACACTCTACAGGCGCCGCATGCAATGTTTTTGTCAGGAGACAGGAGTAACAACTGCAGATTATGAGTTACCTGCGGTGAGTCCGACATAATGAATCCACTAACACGACACAGCGAATGCCGGTGGTAAACACTCGTGTTCCACGAGTTTTGGGAGGCGTTCCCTCGAAATGAGCTGTGAAGGAGGGGGGCTGTTCTTACGCATGCGCTCATTTCAAAAACTCTCTAACAGTCTTTGGTTTCTCAGTCGACGAAAAGATCCTCTGTAGCACCTTTAACCAGACGCGACACACAAAAAAATTTATCTTTTCCATGATAATCAGAGTTTTTGTCCTAACTAGCCGCGACGGCGACACGCGGTGATTCTATTTCAGAAATGGTTTCTATTTCTCGGTGACGTCACGGCTGGAACAACAACACAATATGGCAATGATTAACTCAGGTAATGTTTATGTGCTTTAGTTAATGTTAAAAGCCTCTAATGTGAGTTTGAATATCATTATTATTTTTATCTTTTACTGAAAGCAACAATGGACGATTCACCTCAGATCGTAATACTCATGAAATTGATTATGTAGGCTACTTATCTATTTCGTTGTGGGTGCCGGGAGCTTGCAGAGAGAGATGATTATGATTTTTCATGATTTTTGATTGACTTTATTATATGTCTCAAAGTCACATCCCATCTAGTGTGGACCATAGACTGTAAAAAAAATATGGATGTAGTATCCGTGACATCACCCATAGATTTCTGAAAAGCATTTTTGAAGCGAAAAAGCGGCCACTGGCAGCGTGTCATTGCGCGTCACTCCCAGATAACTGAAAATGGGCAAAGAGGCGGGACGTGGGTTGGAACTGAGGTGCCTGGTTGCTGAATCCACGCCCGCCTAGCACGACGTGACCATGTTAGCAGGCTAAGGAGCTATCTATCTATCTTAGATACTATCTAATATATTAATAAAGATTAGATACTATCAATCTACGGTGTCTTTTTTATGATATAGATGCTCCAGCAACAGTAATAACGTAATTTATGTCGGGTGTGCAAATGACAACAAGCAAAATGAGACTTCATACCTTTGTAATGAAATTTTATTAATCCCAAGATTAATCCAATCTGTTACACTTGGCTAATGTTAAAATGTCCATGAGCATCCACTGAAAAACAAACAACAGCCCTTTTTGTCCACAAAAGTGTTAAATCCATGAAATATTGATATATATGTCAGATTTTGTGGTGTCTTGAGAGGCATATTCTTCAGCCATTGTCATTGTGGTAAATCTGGTGAACAAAACTTTTAGCCAATGCCAAGACGATCCAACAACATGTGTTCTGTTTATCTTCCGCATGTGTGCATATGTACACATGTACACAGACGCACATCTGTCTCGCCCATTAATAGCAAGCCATATTATTTTGTATGAAATAATCCAGAAAAAAGCACAAATACGGCAGAGATGCAAAGTTCAGCGGCTGGAATTAGCTGAGGTAACGTGACAGCTCACAGACGGCAGTGGCAATCTACCTGTCACTCAAGTGGCCACGCCTTTAATTATGCAGAACTTGAAGGCTAATATAGTTTAAACGGATGAGTTATAAAAAAGATTCACCCCCCTCAGAGTTGTCATGAAGGGTAAAATTAGCTGTATAGACCAAAACCACAATTTGTACCAGGTTGTAAACATGTTTTATTCTGCTGTAAAGTTGGGCATTTTAACATGGGACTCAATGAGAATCTGCTCTCTTTTGGAGCCTGTCCTTAGCGGCCAGTCGATGAATTGCAGTTTAAGTCATTTCCATATTGGCTTCAAGAGAAACTGGGGGAGGTTGCCGCTTGGTGTGGACAGACTAATAGGTTGTTTGCACTTGACGTCATTGCTGTGGCGTGGAGGGCAGGAAGTGATTTTTCTATATAGGAATCACTATCACAATCTCAAAATTCCTATGTTTTGTGTTGTTTATGGTTGCTCAAATCGATCAAACCGAGAAACCACAAGGAGCTTTTATCGTTCTTTTAACTTTAAAAGTTGTTGTCTTTAATAGCATTTTGTGTCTGCTGATACTGACATTAATATGGATACCTGTTTACCTTTTTTTGTTTTTGACTTGGTTAAATTTTCACATTCTTCATGGTATTGTTTGCAGGGAAGAGAAGCTATTTTATCCCAATGCATGATCATTTGGTGTTTTCACTTCAGTTTTGTAGAATTCCCTTCATAATGTTGATTGGTTGCCATGAAAACAGTGTCACGCACTGGGCATCAATATGGTAGAAAATGTCCAAATAAAAAAATGTGTTCTATTTCTTTGTTGGAAGGGTGTAAAAGTAACTTGAGTTTTAATGTTGTCTTTGTAAATATTCACTTTCCCATATGGCCACGGAAGAGAATTTCAACCGTGAGACCAATTTTCTTTACACACCCAGTCAAATCTGAGGTGTGAACGACAAGTGATAAAACAGGGGTTTCAAGACACTTTAAAATGCTGGAAAATAAGATAAATAGCCCAAAGTCAGTTTTTGTAAGCTGGGTCCTTGGAGGTCTCGTTCGTCAGGCAGATTTTTTTCTTTATTTTGGTCTCTCTTTTTTTACAGCACTACAAATAGGAAAGCACCTGGAAAGGCACAGACGGTGCTGACGAGAGAACAGGATCGTTTTGATTATAATTGCGACTGTACAATCAGCATTAAACAGCTCTCTGCTGCAATCGTGCGCTTTGCTGTTACACATGCATGCATCTAATTCAGGGCCGTGCAACATCAAATTAGTCCCTGTGCAGCAAAACAAACACTGAATGTCACTTTCTGGCCTCCGAAGGTGGCAAGATTGTTGCATTCATGCAAAACAAACCGTGCATTGCATTTGCAAGGCCACAAGTCACCTCAAGAACAGCCAGCAGTGCTTGGAGGTTAGGTGGAATGTTAGGGTTTCCCCAATACACTGGAAATGGCAGGTGTCTAACACTTACTTTATGAATATCTATTCATGTCAGTGCTAATTATGAGCTGACACACTCACCGTCTAATGAGACCTTCGAGCCACTGAGAAATGCTAATGCTATCAGCTGCAGCCAAGGCTAGTCACCCGCTGACACAGCAGTTCCCTATTAACACACACACTAGGCGTTGGATCCTGCTGTGAAGTAAGACACATGGGCTTCTCAATTGTAGCATGACAAAGATAGAGACCTCAAGTTACCCTCTTGCAGGCTCTTGTTAATAACTCGATCCAAAGAAAATGTGATGACGATGCATTTTAGGTTAGTTCTGTGAACATATTTAAGATATTTAATGGAGAAATGTAACAATTCTGATCCCACTAAATGATTCCGTTATGTATATAAAACTTTTTATTGTTCTGAATATGTCTATTTCTGCTAAAATGATTTGTGGTTCAGTGAAGTTACTCATAAAAAACATCTGGCCCATAAGCGTAATTTCTTCACTAATTACACTAAACTAGTTGCGCTGTACATCTCCTGTTGTGTGCAGTCAGCGAGTATTTTGCAATAAGAAAATGTCTGTTTATGGTTTTTGTATTATTTTGCATGCACAGACTTTCTTTTATCAAACTGTAATTCAGGCAAACAAAAACAACAATGACAAAATTCACTTCTTTTGCTGTGATACTGTAGATTCAGTTGCAGAGCACTGGCACCAATACAGTATATTAGATTTTTTCAGAGTATTTTTTATTATTACTTATTTTTTACAAGTGACACATTAAAATAATACTAAAATATGTTTAAAAGAGTAATGTTACAAGAATATAGTCATCATTTTTAATGGGGACCTATTATGCTCCTTTTCACAAGATGTAATATAAGTCTCTGGTGTCTGTGAAGTTTCAGCTCAAAATACCACACAGATCATTTATTACAGCATGTCAAATTTGCCAATATTTGGGGGTTAACAAAAACATACACAGCAAAATCTCCAGAGTTAAATCAACTCTGCTCAGAGTACATATGGTCCCTCTCTAAATAGTGTTAAAATAACACTGAAGCAGAGTTAAAGTTAATGAGATAATTAAGCAATTAATAAGGCTGTGACTGAAGTCAGTTGTAGTTCTTGTGTTTCTCTTTTCTTCAGTGATTCTGCTTGTTAACAGCAGGTGTTCATCACTAATGCACAATCATCACTTAATTAATTGCTTAATTATCTCATTAACTTTAACTCTGCTTCAGTGTTATTTTAACACTATTTAGAGAGGGACCATATGTACTCTGAGCAGAGTTGATTTAACTCTGGAGATTTTGCTGTGTACCGTTTTTATGTGTATCCCTTTAAATGCAAATGAGCTGTTGCTCCTGGCCCCCTTTCAGAAGAAGGTGGAGCTTGTGCATGCTTCGGATACTCAACAACAACAAAACTGGAAAATCTCAAGCACCCAAAATGTCAGAAATTGTCAGAATGACTCAAGTTACAACTTTTAGAATGCATCTGGACATTTCTGTATGTTGCTGTGATAAGTTGCTGTGGAGTTGATTCAACTCATTGACTAGCATGTACCATCATGTTAATCTTTTGTGCAAATCCAGCGTTGAACTGACCTTCGTTTGTGAAGCAGTCCAGCGTAAAATGATTTGTGCAAATGTATAACACTTTACCAACCTTCTTTGGCACTTTCCTTCATAAATGAAATTCAACCACAGTGTACTCAGTGGCTCAGATGCTGGGAGACTCTTATGTCTGTTGGTCCTTGGTACATCCAGATTTATAATGTTTTTTGGCACAGACATTGTATATTGTAGAGGGAAATCTGGAACCATTCATTTGTAGAGACTGCTTATTATTTATGGGATTATATAAAGAAGAAGTGGGTGGATTTTTCCCATTATAGGCTGGTTGTTTACACACACTGTGGACACACATCTGTGTTCAAACACCTTATAAAAGTGAATTTTGCATAATATGTCCCCTTTAAATAAAGTTGTAACATTACAAGATGAAGTAGTAATATCTCAAAAATAAATTCATACACTCAATAAACTGCCAAAAATAAAGTTTCCAAAAGGGAGTTTCCCTGGATCTTAAAGGTTCTTCGTGGAACCAGTGATGCCAATAAAGAACCTTTATTTGCTTGTCTACAATCGACGTGACAAGGCAACCATAGCAAATCCATTTGTTCTTCATGTCAGAAGTAGCACAAGCACATGAAGTACATCAGAAATTGAACTGGGCATAATTTTACTGTCGGGAATTTGACGTGTCACATCGCGCAGCATCCAATGTAGACAGCATCACTGATTATAATGGGTTCTCTTTGCTTTTGTCACGTCGCGGCACTCACATATGGTGAGACACGGTATAAAAGGTTAATGTTTAATGTTTTAAAACAAAGACCAAAATGCAAAATCCAAAAGTTTTTCTTATAATTTTGACTTTTGCTATTCTTGTAATCTACATATTTGTTTGATTAAAAGAGGCACTTTTTTCTTTGTTCAAATCAGAATGCAAACATTTAAGAAATGTATCATGGAAGTCAAGTGTTAGCATTAGTTTAAAAATGGAAGCATTTCTTATTCTCAGTTTCCCCACCCTAATAATACCAGAGGCTTATTTGCTTTCATCTACTGATGCGTAAATTCTCAAATAATTGCAATTTTGAGCTTTGAGATCTTAATGGGCTTAATTAAAATTGCTTCCAAGTCTGGAATTCAGCGTCTGAGAAAACCCACATCTCCAGTCTCCATGCCTGGCTTACTTTGTATCTTATTTAGTCTCATCTTCTCTCTTAGCCTCTCTTTCTCTGTCACAGGCACCAGGCGCAGATGCTCCACTTATGTAGGTTATTGCTGGCTTTGTAACAGAATTCCAATAAATCTATGGCTGTGCTATTTTCAGAGCTACTAATGTTCACCGTGGCCGGCGTACTGTTAACTTCCTCACCCTCCAGACTCCGGTGCGTTTGGATGTCTCACTTCTGGTTTCTTTCTACTGGAATATCAAAGACTGAATTTTATACATCAGAAATAATATAAATGGATACATAAATAATAGATCCTGGACTTTAGTTGAAGATTGAAGGTCAATCACCATGTAAAATGGAACTATTGAAATGTAGCATCAAAAATGGATTGAAACGCATGCATGATTAAGTGAAATGAATTTGTATGGAGGACTACAAGCACTTATCTATCAGAGCTCACCTTGACAGCACACATAATGACCAGCAGCACATCGTAGCCATCCAAGAGGGACCTATGATTACAATCTAAGAAACTGCAGGGCTTCATAATCACATGTCCATCAACCCGACCACACCGCACACAGACACTGCCGGGCTTGATAGTACACTGTCAGTCTAATTCGGCTTTGAAAATGAATGGCTGTAGCTGCCGACCATCACACCATTATCAAGCTCATTTTTCTTTGTCTTTCCAAGTGCATTTCGCTCGAAAATGACTGCTGAAGAAATGCAGAGTGCACCTACACCATCAGGAGAAATAAATAAATAAATAAGATCTTAATGCATGGTTGTGCTTCTGAAATGATTGGACTCACGGTTTCCGGCGTACACAGATTAAATAGGTACATACTATAATGAGACCTATGTCTGATTCGAGCTCCATTTAGGCCTTGATCTCTGCATTTCAGCTGAGTTGAGGACGCTGATGCGTCCGAGATCACAGGATGCGGCGATGCATTAGAATGGAGCTCCGTGCCGCTGATGAATGCCCGTGTGCACAGGGCAAATTAATTACCAGCCAATAGCTCGGCTCCACCACATAATATAGTACTTCCTGTCTGCTCGAGGGAGCTGGTCAGAGCTTAGACACCTAATCATTGCAGCTCATCTCTTACTCGCACGTTGTCAGATGAGTGGAGTCACGCACACTACAGCTTTTAATTTCATACTGACTCATCCTCAGAGTGCTGAGCACATCTGTAAAACAGGCGAATCACAGAGGACTTGCTGTCAGTGTCGATGGATTTCATACTGATTTTCAAGAAGATAAAACATTTAGCTCGTTGCTCCCAAAGTTTTTCATTTTGGACCATCGTGGCCAGTGTTGAGTGTAACGTGTTGCGTATTTAGATTTATTGTGGTAACAAATAAAGAAACACCCTCTGTTGTCTTATAATAGTTCATTTTTAAGCATCATGCATTACTTCCCTAGTGAAAAAAAAACAAAAAACATTTACATCTAAAAATGCATCTAATAATTACATCTAATAATTTTATTTAGCACATATTTATGTGCTAAATAAAAATTTTGTTGTACTTTTGTTATATTAAACTGGTATACTTAAAGTCTGCTAAATTGGAACGACTAGTTTTGTACTTAATGTGCTTTAATTGTGCAGAAGTAGAGCTGAAGTTCAACTAAAGATATACTTAAGTATATTTGTGCTAAACTGGAACTATTGTAAGTATATTTTAGGTACACTTTAACTATCTTGCATTTAAAGACTGATATTATACAGATATTATACAATCCTTATTAATAGTGATATTAAACCACTTTTTATGCATAATATTAAGAAATGTGTATTGTGCAATATAGAAATACTTCAAATAAAGTTTAATTATAATTTTATATCAGTAAGTCTTAAGTGATATATCGATAAATATGTTAATGGATTTGAAGTATATTTAGTATGAAATAAATAAATAGATTTCGGTATAGTTTTTTTTTTTTTTTTTTTTAGACCCTCCAAATGAGTAAGAGTTATATATATATAATTTACACCTTGATACCTTGCTTACTTTTTCAAATAAAAAAAACATTATTTTTTAGTTTTTTTTTTTTTTTGTAATTGCATTTATTTTGTGATTTTAAGAGCCCACCAAAAAATAGCACATTATTTTTTAAACTTACATCTACTTCTTTTTTAAAAAAAAAAAGTAATATGCATTACTTGTATTTAATTAATTCCATCCTTTTATGACCCCAATAAGTAAAATGCAATACATTTATAAATTTACAGCATTTTATTATTTAAAAAAGTAACATGCATTACTTTTCTTAATTTATTCATATTTAATGTATTTAATTTTATTGTTATTTAATTAACTCCTCACTTTTAAAAGCCCTCCAAAAAGTAAAGGAACTTTATTTGAATATGTATTATTTTATTTAAATTTGCATTTATTTTCTATTTAATTTATTTCCATTTTTTTTTTTTTTTTTTTACTGACAAATACAATTGAAAGTCTCTCCCTCTCCCTTTTTGTGTGATGGCATGTGTACAGTGCAAGCGAGCGGCATGATGCGACTTGACAAAACTAGAACGCTTCTGTTCTAATCAGCGAAGCTGTCTACATTGCAAGCGGTGCAACGTCCATACAGTGGTATAGTTGTTGAATGCACACTACAGACAGTCTTCAACTAAAACACACTACTTCGGAATGCTTGCAAACCAAGCATAGTGCAACTGTTATGGAAGAAAACCCTTAGGCTGATTCTGAGAAAAAGTAATGCAAAAGTAGCTTTTTTTTGCCATGAAAAGTAAAAATGTTACGTAATTAGTTACCTTATGCAATGAAGTGACATTTTACTTATAAACGTAATGTTCCCCAGCAGTGATCATGGTCCCCAAGCATATTTTAAACTGTCAGTATCAGATGCTGTTAATCATCTACAAGTCTTTTCACACATGAGCACTGTAGTCCATCAAACACATTAGCACTGTGTATATAAGGCAGACAGAAAAGAGAGAAATTCAGAAAAAAAAGCAGTCTCAGAATGCAGTGGCTTCCTGGCGCTGTGGATGAGAAGAGAGCTGGCAGTCCCAGCATGCTTCAGCCCACTCTGCTGTCTACTGCATCACTTCCTCCATTTAGCCAGGAGCCATTCTCCTCCCCAACATGGACTGCTACTGCTCTGAGCCCAGAAAATACCTTTTCTCCTTCAGGTCTTTTCACAAGACAACAAAAGGAGTCAGTGTCACCCTTTATGTGCTAGGGACATGCTATCTTACTCTCACTTTCTCAACAAGTAAACTGAGTCTTCATCATTTGTATTGCTGTTCAAAGTTTGTGGTCAAAGTTATTCAGCAAGGATGCATTCAGTTGATCAAAAGTTCAGTAAAGACATTTTATACATTTTCTATCTCAAATAAATGCTCTTCTTTTGACCCTTCAATTCAGTTGCCACAAAAATATTATGCTGCACAACTGTTTTCAAGGCCCTATTGTTTTCCTAAGGATCATTATTATTACATCCAATTGCCACCAAACCCAGTCAACATGAAGTCAAGACATTGAGGACACTAAATTGTAAGCGGATTTTTGATACCTCGAACGGGTTGGCCATGGTGAGGCAAAAAATGTATGGTGAGAAAAAGGAAACAGGAAGTATGATATAACTTCTGCATACATTGACTGATTTGAATGAAACTTCAGCTGTGTGTTTATTGTAGGAGGCTTGACTAAAGTTTTATTTACAGTCACCAAACTTGGTACATATATTGATCTCATCAAGCCGGACAACTTTCTAATTTACAGTCATTAGCTCCGACCAACGGAACATCGTTCGGCTATTTTGGTTTGAATGTGATTTTTTTTTTTTTTTTAAATCAGGCTCTGAATTTTAAACTACTGCTCCTAGAGGGTTCACACGATTCAGACCAAACTTTTTTAACATGGTGCTTAGACATAGAAGATATTAAATTGTGAATGGATATTGGATATCTTGAACGGTGTTGCCATGGCGAGAGATTAAATAATTTAAAATAAAAAGAAACGAGTCTCAAAAGAGTCTCATTACTAAGAATTGTTTCTTGAGCACCAAATTAGTATATTAGAATTATTTCTGAAGGATCATGTGACACTGAAAACTGGAGTAATGATGCTGAAAATTCAGCTTTGCCATCACAGAAATAAATTACATTTTAAAATATATTCAAATAAAAAACAAAACTATTTTAGCTAAGTTTGTTTGAAAATTCTTAATTTAATATAATTTATTGGTTACTTTATTTTACAGTGATATAGTTACATTGTAATTACTCAAATAAGTACTGAGAAATTTTAATTAACGTACTTACTATAGAGTTATAGTTAGGGTTTGGTTTAGGGTTAGTTACTTGTAATTATGCATAATTTACTGTAGTAACGTGTAAATATGGCACTGTAAAATAAAGTGTTACCAATTTATTTTTCCAGAATACAGATATTTTTGAATGGCCATCAATAAAGATGCCCAGCAGAGGCTCTCTGGGCTATGTTAACCAGCCAGCCCAGAACCTTTAAGATTATTAGCGAAAGTCTGTTTCTCCTACAAAAGATATGGAAACTCACTATATCGCAAGAGCTGTAGAAGATTCTTCAAAAATGACTGTTTTTGTATTTAACTGAACAACAACATACAGTTTTGGAACATAAGTTTGCATGAACTTTTTCTTTAAACGTCAGCAGAATGTCATTCTAACATCTGACAGGAAATTGTACAGTATAGTAATATATCACAGATGTGCAAACACTCAAAAAATTACATTTTCCAGCTGAAAACACACGCGGAATAAACGTCTCGCTGATGTGCGTGTGTGATGCGAGGCAATGTTTATTGCATGTTAAAAAAAAATGTTTTTTCAATACTTGAAACATCTGAATAACTATAATTTATGTAGCTAAAATAATTATCTGTCTAATTATCAGCATTCCCTCAAAACCGTGTGAATGGTAGTCTAAGCCAGCTAATTGCATGCAAATGTGGGGTGTCTCCTACCTGTGAACAGTAAATCATCACCAAAATAGTACAGGTCATTATTTTCCAGCCACCAGCACTGTTCGCAGATGCATGTCAGTACTGGTTGAGACAGTGTGGTGAACGGAGATGGATGGAGGTGGCGGAAAAAGTCTATATGCCAGTCTGAGAAGCTGCTCATGAGGAATAATAAAACAAATGGCATAATCAAACTCCTCATTCTGATTTCTAAGGAACCAAGAGAAATTCCTCCACCGATAACTCAAAGAGCACATCTCTGTGTATGTGATTGTGCGAGACAGGGAGAAACAGAGCGAGAGAGTCTTAGTGTTTCTTCGAAGGTGTGAAATTTTAATGGAATCCTCCTCTCGTTATAGAATGTTAATGGTTTTCTTCCTCTCACTTAAACAGGCTTCCTTATTGTGAGCTCTACTGGTTTTGCTCTTCATATTGAAATTGTGACTTTGCTTAATGGATGTATTCACATGCATAAGTGCGCTGCGTCGTCTATGAGGGAATGTCTCTTCCATTTCCATAAATTACATGCAGAAGTCTGGGGATGGAGGTAATTTTGCCTGACAGACAACCTCTCATGAGCTCCGCCAGTGTTGTGAAAGAGCACAGCGACTTCAAATTGATTTTCCTTGTTTCTCTCCCATTGAATCTGCGGCTCTCTGGCTAGTCTCCTCCGAGTTAGTTTTATGAGGAAAGATGTAGTGACTTCATATGCAATTTTATTTTAACGTACAGTACAAAACAAAATGAATGCATGCAAATATATTTTGAAGTCTGAACACCTTAATAATCCTCTCTGTGCTTTATTTAATAGTGTCACAGTGATAAAATTGACTCAAACAGATCGAGAGAGAACATTGTAGTCTTGTTTTGTTTTAAAGCTGTCTTTTTTTTTTTTTTTCTTATGATACACAGTGAAATGACTTCTTAATGTATGACTGTCTGGCTCATTTTGTCAAGGACGGTGTAGAACTCAATTCAGAATAACCTTGCAGACGCCACTATAATGTGGTTTTCTCTAAATACACACTCGCCCCTCAATCAAATCACGATTCCGACATTATGGGATTATCCGTCTACACGTCCCATCATGAATATCTGATTTTCTTTATTTTAATCGGCAGAGCGGGATGGAGGTTTGCACGGTGAGTTCACCGGTCTTCGATTAAAAGGAATCTGCTGGGGATTTCAGTTAAAGGTCATGTAAGCAGAGTTTAGATCAGGATTGCCACACAGCACAGCGTGAGCCAATCAGTGCAGGGTGTGACACGGATATATAGAGCATATTCTGTAAAGAGAGAAACAGGCTAGTTCTTAAAGTCCGAAAGAACAGAGGTCCAGGAGTAGTCTGGGTAAATGTTAAATGCTTACAGAAGTCAGGGAAAGTGAGCTGGTGCAGAATTGTGAGAGCAGGTGCTGATTTTTTTCCGTGTTACTCTAGGATCAGTATGGCATAGAAATGACAGTTGGCCTGTCTTACGGAATGTCATCATGTACAGTGGGGTTCAACAATGTAGTGTTGTCAAAAGCACTGACTTCAGTAGCAAGTCAGTACTGAAATTTTAAAAATGTAACTATATCAGCATTTCCCCCTAGCATTTTGAGCGCTGTAGAGCAGATTCTTAAACACCTTGGATTGGCCATTGTGTTCATGTGCTCAACAGATATGTCTGTGATTGGCTACAATGATCAGCGCTTCAAAAACAGAAAAATACATAGTAAATAGACATATTTGACACTCTTCATCAAGCGCTTACACAGATATACACGGGAGCATTTCAAAGCAGCCATCTATCAGCGTATCGATCTCATAGGCGCTCACTTTCAAACACTCCCGTGTTGAAGCGTTGATCATTGTAGTCAATCACAGACATATCTGTTGAGCACATGAACACAATGGCCAATCAGAAGTGTTTAAGAATCCGCTCAACAGTGCTCAAAATGCTATGTTACGGAGCCCCGCACATGATATGCATTGTGACATTGTGATATGTGCACAATTTACTAATTCGTTCCCTCGATTTGCTTAATCGTGCGCACAATTTACTATTTCATTCCCTCGATTTGCTAAATCATGTGCACGATTTACTAATTCGTTCCCTCGATTTATAAAACATACGCATAATTTAGTAAATCGAGGGAACGAATTAGTAAAACATGTGCATGATTTAGCCTACTATAATTTTCCTGCATATCAAGTTTAAGTTTTAAGTTTCAGTACCGACTTGGTACCGAAGTCAGTACTTTCGACAACACTATAACAATGTAAGACCATATTGAAAATCTCAAATTAATCTGGAAATAAACACAAAAAAATGTAAAGATTTTTTTTTTCCCTTACGCTCACCAAGGCTGCATTTATTTGATCAAACATACAGTGAAAGCAGTAAGATTGCGAAATTTTATTATAATTTAAAATAATTGTTTTCGATTTGAATATGTTTAAAAATGTAATTTATTGCTGTGATGGCAAAGCTGAATTTTCAGCATCAGTAGTCTTCAGTTTCACATGATCCTTCAGAAATCATTCTAATTTGGTGCTTAAGAAACATTTCTTATTATTATCGATGTTGAAAACAGTTGTGCTGATTAATATAATGGTGTAAACCATGATAATATTTTATAACAATATAACGGTCTTAATAAATAAATTTGTAACTGTGTATATACGGTCAGATTTTCTTGCTTCTATTGAAGTCTTTTACTCAAACTGTTATACTGATAAAATAATTTATAATAAAAACATTTGCATTAAATTTGAAACAATAATGCAATCATTTTCACTTCTGATTTCAGATTTTTGGATCCCGTTTTATGTCATTTTTAACATAAGTATGTTTCTGTGACTAGTATTTTGTACATCTTTGTAGCTCCACCAAATGTTTCATGCAAAAGCTTGTAAAGGTTTCCATGTATAATTTATGAAGATTTTATTGAAAATGTAGGATTTTCTGGTTCCATAACTTAGGAAATTGTTATAGTAGAGGGTGTACTGAACCTTGTAGAAACTCAATTAGTTTCTTTATGGTCAGAGTCGAGAGCTCCCTATGCTACTTGATTCTGAACCTGAAATGGTGTATTGCATTTTTAAAGAGTACAAAATTAGTCTGCACCTCAAACAGTATAGGTTTGCATCGGTAGCTCCGGGCCACGACGTAGAGCTTAAAACTCTGAAAAATATTATAGGGCTGGAAACAAATAGACAGCCTAGCACATTTAACTATGAAGCACGCGGTTCTAGGTATGTTTTTTTTTTGCATAATGGCTTTCCTTGCTTTAGGGAGACAAGAATTGCTTCACATTTCTCACCTTGACATCGGTACTGTCCCACGGCATAGGAAATGCTCAGGGAGTCGGTGTGCGAAGGCGGGAGTCAGGGCCCCCACGTCTCTTATTCCTACACTGACAAATTAAAAAGGTTACATTAGATTTTTATCATCAAAGAGAATTAAGTTCTGTAAATGGAAGCGTAAAATGCCTCCTGGGCTTTCTTTCAGAACTATTTTAATCCACGTTCGACTCTGATGAAACAGGCCGGCACAGAGCCTTGTATGAGTGACAGGGGACAGGTTTCTATCTCTCGCTTTCTCTTACAGCCTGTTCCACATTTGCACACAATAAAATGGCTTTCAAAAGGCTTTTTAAGTGTGACATATTGTGAATATGGTAGAAATTGATTTCGTTATGCAGCTGAAAAAAAAACGTATAAATACGTCATGAGACACACAGATTCATCAGCCTCTTAATTGTGCACATCGCCACGAACTACGGAGGGCCATACTTTTCACTAATGCAGCAGTATTGCCAACCAGTGTGAGTTATCAGAGTATTGATTTAGCAGTCTGTATTGATTTTCTCTGTATCATTCAGAGCGTGAGCAGAAGATAATTTCAGCTTTCTCATTTAAATGATCGGCCTCTCTTTAATAACTCAGAGCGGGTATTAATGTAGCTGTCAGGTAAACCTTTGGCCGTCTTTCCTCATGTTGGTTGCTCGTGGGAAATGATGCACTCCATAAGAAATAAAGCCCTTATTAAGAGAGCCAGAAGACGAGACCTCAACTGAATGCTGGGGGACTCTCATTAAAGCAGAGAAGAATATTACGAAGGCCTCTGTCTGCCGGAACGGTTTCTTATTTGTTATGCATGTACTTCTGGCCTATACATTCTGAAACATTATTTTCTTTAAAGGTTCTAATTCTGCATTTTCTGAACGCTGGTTTTATCTTAATTGGCTTGGCACCTCTTGACCACTTCTGCACAGTGAAGCAATGTTTAGAAGCTATTACTTAGTTATTCTAAAGGACAAATTAACTTATAAATAAACCAATTTCGTTTATTATCAGGTCTAGAAAAATAAAGTGAGATTTGTGGGTTAAAGGTCAACTTTCTACAAAA